>NW_028317913.1:358333-537500 GCF_062004578.1 Staurois parvus
AAAAATTAAAGTAGTGAAATATAAAAATCACAAGTAAAAAAAATCATGTCATCAGCAAATATACAGATAAAAGTAAATGCAATATATTCTAAATATGTATTATGTAATATTAATATATATATATATGTTAATATGTGAGAAGAATACTATTTTACAGTCCTATATACATATGTACAGTGCTTGCCACAAATAAATGTGATTATAACAGGAATGTGAAGTTTAAGAAAAAAAGTGATCATCACATAGAAAGTGTTAAACCAGATCTGATCCCTATTTAACTGTGAATAATTTGGAGACTTTTGAACTAAATCTAATGCTCCCAAATTGTTTTTAGCCTGTGTTCAGATGCTGCTTCTAAAATGGCACAAAGTGCTGCTTTTGTGTTGAGTTGATTAACATTTAAACTTCTGTGGTCAATACCCATTTTGCAGTTTTTATAGTTATTAGTTAATTTAGGAACTGTTTAATTACTATAATGTTCAAGAATACATGATGTATTAATTTGGTAGTTTAAGTAAATACTTGGTTCTTTTTTTTATGTAGATTAAAATTGTACTGAAATGTATGCTTTTTTTATTGCATTTAATTGTTATATATGTATTTAATACAAATTAACAATTTGCGCATGCATACCTGCAAATATATTTGGCTACTTTACGTACAGCAGTGATGGTCAACTTAAAAACTGTAGAGCAGGGGTCAGCAACCAGTAGATCTTGGCCAGGTGAGTGGTAGATGAGTCGAGGCTTGCTGACACACCATCCAAGAGCATCAGAGTGCAATGCAGAGGAACCACTTGGAGCTGTAGTAGGGAGCAAGATCTACATAAGTTGATGTCTCCTCTGTAGAACTGCTCCTATGCCCTGTCATGGTTGGTGGGTGTAGCACCAGCAATGTATGACACATTCAGCTGAATGAGGTGTTCTGCAATTGTCCTGCAACCTTGTGAAGTACAGCAAACAAGGGGTTAAACAGGCAGTGGTGTGTTGCTTTCTCACCAGCTGATTTAAGCCCTTAGACCCTGCAGAAGCATGCAGTTGCAGGGCACTTGCAGAGGGGCCCATTTACTCGAATGGTTCTTGGTTGACAGGCAGTAGCACCCACCAAAAGCAACAAGGGATGTTATTCCTGCTGCAGCATGTGTACACCTTTGGCTGCTGCCTCAGTAGCTAAAGGGGGTAGATTTTGGGGGGGGGGTGTTGGGCAGTAAAACTGTGATTCAACTGCAGGGTTTTACCATCCTCCCCCCAACTTTAAATGTAAAACAAGCTTTTAGGGTGCCGCTGCTGATTACAACCAAGGGCTCATTCACAGGTGCAGTAGGCACTGCTACTCCTCTGCAAAGCAATCCCAGTGCGTTTGACAGGTGATGAGGCGGCATTGTGTTGCCTCCTCATCACCCGATTTAAACCCATGATTGCCATGCAATGCACATGATTGTGACACAGTAGTACGGCAGGTTTAAATCAGGTGTGAGGAGGCACCACCATGCCCGGTGATCTCTGACTTCTCCCATGTTGTTCATGTAGAGAAAGAGAAGATAGTAGCTTCCAGCATTAGAGTCTCTTCTTCCCAATGCTCCCACCTGTCCTATAGTCGCCTTAGGCTCCTTAGGAAACAACACCATCACCATTGTCTTCTGGATCTCTGGCGCACTCTCTATCCCAAGGCCCGTTACTACACATATTTTTAGGTGGCCCATCAGTCCTACAACAGGATTGACTATTTCTTTATAAGTTCCCATGTATTTGAGTGGCGTCCATCCCTAGATATCGGATCTCTCATATGGTCAGACCACTCTACTCTATTTTTGGCTCTGTACCCTCCGCAAGCCCTCCGTTCTGAATGGACCTGGCGTCTTAATGATGCCTTACTAGGCGATTCTACATGCCAACAGGCGATCACAAGTACAATCCACAATTTCTTCTCTGTTCACACCACAGATGAAACCCCCTGCCGGTACAGTAGGAGGCCCTCAAGGCTATGTTACGGGAAGTATTCAACAAGGGGTGAGGTTTAAATGGGAAAGGTCTGAATGCATTCAAAACACTTTGGCCAAACTATGGGATTTAGAGACTCATCATAAATCCTCTCCTTCACAGGAGTTGCTTTCTTCCATATCTGCTGCCAGAACCTCCATATTACAACTTTGAGGTTTCCCATAGCATGCATCAACATCGCTTGGCCTTCATCAGATACTGTGTTGGTGATAATTGTGGCCTTTCTCGCACCTTGAAACGTTGATCTCTAGCAAAAAGACTCGTACAGGTGATCCGATGTCGGATCCACCATTGCTTTGTGAAACCTTTCGCAATAATTTTTCTGCCTTATATAATCTACCTCCTTAGGAGCGAGATGGCGGCCCTTTAACATTTCACGATCGCCTTCAGGATAATATTCAGAAACTGCTCTGCCCACTATAGATGAAAACACCAGGGACTCTCTTGACAGCCCCTTTTCTATTGAAGAATTGTTGGGCGCTTTCTTGGCAACGCCCTCGGGCAAAAGTCCCGGGTGATGGGTTCACTCTTAAGTTCCTTAAGACTTTCAAAGATGTTCTTTCCCCTTTCATGTTACGAGTGTTCAATTCCATCTCTGCTAAGACTCCTTTTCCGACACAAACCTTGGCGCTCACATTTCTTTTCTTCCTAAGCCAGATAAGGACTTAAGTCTCTGCTCCAGCTATCGATTGATTTCTCTGATCGGCATGCATGTTAAAATCTATGCTAAAATGATTGCCACCTACTACAGGTAGGAGGGGATCAACAAAAGATAACTGTGGAGACTAAATGAGATGCTTATACAGGATCCTGAATTAGAGAAAAGGTTAAGGCAGGAAATTGAGCAATTTATTTAGCTCAATGAGACTGAGGATGTGTCGGTGGCTACAATCTGGGAGGCACGTAAAGCATATATCAGAGGATTATTGATTTTGATGGGACCAGAAAAAAAAAGAAAGAATGAGGGAAAAAATAAAGATGGTGATGGAGGAGCTCTACAAGTTACAACAGTCACATTAAAAGAAGACAGGTACAGATGTATAGCAAAAGATAATTATTAAAAAGAAGAATTAGAAGATTCTATGGAACAGGGGGTCGAGAAAGATATTCAACAGGGTCTCAAAAGAAAGATATCAATGGGGGAATAGACCTGGAAAATACTTGATGAGGAAGCTAAAGGAAAAGAAATCCAAAAACTTTATAGAAAACATTTAAGACGACAAAGGAGAAATGGTGTACGCCACCAGTGATATTGCCAATAGGTTCCAAATATATTATAGCCGGCTGTACGATGTGAGCCCTAGAAACCAAAAGGAAACTGAGGAGGAAAAGAAGAAAAACAGACAGAAATATTTAAATGAAGTGGAGTTGCCAAGAATAGCAGAATAAAAATTAGAGGCCCTAGAGAGACCTATTACCCGGAGGAAAGCACCATGGCCCTAAAAAATACGGATATAGGAAAGAGTCCTGGTCCAGATAGATATACTGTGGGATATTATAAAAAAAATTTAGAGACCCCCCCTAGTGCCTTAAATGTGTGGATATATGAATGCAATAGGGGAGAGGCTGGAAATGAGGAAGGAGTCATTAAAGGCACATATAACGATTATACTCAAAGAAGGGAAGGATAGCACACAGTGTGCCAGTTACAGGCCCATATCCATACTAAACATTGACACTAAATTGTATGCTATGGTATTGGTAATCAGACTGAAGGAGTTGATGCCGGAGTGGATACACCTGGATCAGGTAGGATTCATTCCTGGAAGAGAAGGTAGAGACAATGGCTTGAGATCATTGCTCCTCCTACAAAGGGTAAAAAAGAGAGAAACTGACGACATTATTCCTGTCAATTGACGCCGAAAAGGCTTTTGACAAGGTTAACTGGGGTTTCATGATCGATACGCTAGAGGTATTAGGAATAGGGCCTAAAATATTAAGGTGGATAAAAGGGCTTTATAGCGCTCTGTCAGCGGCGGTCAAGGTCAGCGGATCCCTCTCTCGGTTTTTTAAAATGCTTAACGGAACCAGACAAGGATGTCCACTTTCTCCTTTATAATTTGTTTTATCCCTGGAACCTGTCCTGGTGAGGGTAAGAAAGTGTGTAGACATAGCAGGAATAAAGATAGGGGAAGTGGAGCATAAGGTGACAACATACGCAGACGACATGTTGTTCTATATTGTAAATTCTAGAATAACGTTGCCTAATTTAATGAGATTATTAAAACAGTATGGCGAGCTATCAAATTTGAAAGTAAACCCTGCAAAGTCATGGATCATAAACATCAATATACCAAAGGTTGAAAAGCTGAGTCTGTGACGGAACGCGGCGCCCGACCCCTGCCCTTCTCACCAACTCGTGACCGAAGGACCAGCCGATCTCACACTGCCCTGTCACTTGCGTAACAGTGGCACTCTCAGCTGCGCCCTGCACAAAGAGTTTCCAGCTCGCGGGACTACAATCTACGTGCCAGCAGCTTGAGAGCGATTGTTACTGGGTCAGGTTAATTACGCAATTAACCCTTCACACTGCCACCACCACCTTTTTACAGAGGAGGAGGAAACTTACAAATCTTAGCAGTGACACTATGTAATACACACTGTCACCACAGACAGATATATTCAGAGGATTATTACATACAGTAGCACTCTTCAAGAGACAGGGATTCTTTAGTTTGCATTAAAAGCTTTAGAGACCGTTTCAACACTTTTCAAAATAGGATTTATTATTAAAAGGTCAAAATGGTGCAGTTAAAATATTTACAGAAAAAGATGCTACAAAGATATAAAGAGAGCAATAAAACAACAGAGAAACAACAGGAGTTCAGAAGGCAGAATACTTGCAATGTCGTTGGTTTGAGTCCAATTGTCCAAACAAAAGGTTGCCTTGGCTCTCAAGTCTGTTAGATGTTTCCTGATTGATGTTAAACGTCAGTCTTTTTCTATCATATTAAAGGGGTGTTGACTGCGAACAAATGACCAATCATACAGTTTGGGGATGGGGTGCTAGGAGGTAATCAAGGTTATGACCAAGTCGCCTTACAATTTCATACTAAGGTTAATAACCTCCAATAGGTGCAGGTGGCATTCTAGCAACTGGCAGATTAATATTAAGAATCATATTTCAAACCCAGAGGTACCAAACACAGCATACCCTTGTCACCTAGGAGGGAAGAGATTGCTTCTTCTCTCTTCTAGGTGCTAATATAGTCAGGTAAGGCCTTGTTTGACTCATATTAAAATTACCTATCCAAATATATACCTAATATTAATGTGCCCAGTTCCTGCTGAACTTTATGAACTGTTTGAAAAATGTCTACATGTGGCATGTACATTTTATGGCACGCTCTATCCCTAATGGCCTAACAGGCCATGACTGACTGAGTTATTGTTTTACGATCGGGCAGAGGAAAGTGTTTTTTAAAGCAGACCCCCTGAACCAGACTAATTAGCGGTTTACAACCCTGGAGCTTCATCTAGCTGTGTTTTATTTAGGATAAGAGGCCCTTTTGACCTCCGTTCAACTTACAGCTGTAAATTCCATTCAAAAGGGAGGAGGGAGGACAGGAGAGACCTAACATGATGGCTGTCACATACAGCGTCCATGTCTCTATTGCGCACAATCGTCACAGACTCTACAAAATGACTTTCCATTTACTTGGAGGGAAAAGGAAATGGGCTATTTGGGAATAAAACTAACTCCTTCAATAAAAGCCCTGTACCAGGCAAATTATATCCCATTATTAAACGAAATAAAAGGAGCTGGGGAGATTTTCAAAAAGTGGAGCTTCCTGGATAGATTGTATAAATCTGGTAAAGATGGTGATAGTACCAAAAATCCTGTATAAGTTTCACATGCTCCCAGTACACCTACCAGGATCTTTCTGTTTATCTGGGCAAACAAAAAAAACAAGAATTAGATATGAGGTACTCTGTAGGGCAAAAGGCAATGGGGGCTTGGGTATACCTAATGTTAAGAAATATTATCAAGCAGTGATATTATCACGAATAATAGATTGGATATTTAATTCACAAGGGAAAAGTTGCGTGAATATGGAAGGGATTTTGAGTAAGGCACAGTTAGGGAAGATGGTTTAGGTACCACATAAATTTCACACATTAGATGTGAATATTAGTACACTGACAAAGAAAGTGTTTGGGATAGGACTTATAAGCAAAAAGGATGGAAATATAATTCAGTTATGATTCCCTTGGCAGGGATGGAGTATTTACCCCCAGGGAAGGATAATATTTCTGGGAAATGGATTAAAGATAAGAACGCAAGTTTGAAGGATATACTGAATAAGGGGAAATTGCACACTTTTTCAGACTTAAAGAAAAAAAAAAAAGATTTATTTTTCACATTAGATGAGTGGTGGTTTGGCCAATTAGGTAATTTTGTCTCAATGCTCCCACAACCACTGAGGACGTCGGAAGATCTTTATCCATTTGAAAAACTGCTGAACGTAACTACAGTTCCTAAACGGCACCTCCAGGATTTATAAGATTCTTATGGATATGGAGGGTACCGATCCTCCCCAGTTCTTGGAAAAATGGGAACAGGAGCTTGGAACAAAATTGAACGAGCAACAAAAGAATAAAATATTCAAATTAACACATGAGGTGACGAATATGAGCACAGTTGAAATGAATTATGAATGTATGGCTAGATGGTATATTACACTGAGTAAGGCACATAAACAACAAGTAGATGTTTCACCTTTATGTTGGAGAGGATGTGGAGAAAAGGGAACAATGGTACTCAATCTTTCTTAGTTATTCTCTGAAAACTATACACCTCTACTTCAAAGCACCATGAAGAACCTCCAGAACTATGACTGATCCCTATACTCATGGTTTGGCCAGATCAACATACTAAAAATGGACATCACGCCTTGTTTCCTTTACCCATTCCAGACCTGCCTATAGCCATTCTTTGGCCCTTCTTTAGGACTTTGCAAACTACTTTTACAAGATTACATAGAATGACTCTGACTCAAACCCAAATAGAGGGCTGGGGCTGGGCCGCCTGACCTCTGTTTTATACCATGCAGTGGCAGTCCTCACCCGATTGTTGAATTGGTTCCACCACTCGTCTACCAAGCAATGGGTGTCAGTGGAACTGACCATAGCACCATGTGACTTCCTGACTCTCCCCTGGACGGCTTCCGTATTTAGGAGCAACCTTTCCTCTCTACCACTCCTGACTAATCATCTCTTGCGCACGTGGGACAACCTGACCGTGAAACTTGAAGTCTCCTCGCTTATTAGCCTTATGACCCCTCTATTTGGAAACCCTCAATTTCCCCGAGCCCAATCTCACTCTCATTTCCTTCTGTGGGATAAAAACACTCAGCTGACTGATGCAAACACTTCACCAAAGTCATCTCCCACCTTTTTTTTACCTTCCTGTGTCCTGAGACGAGCCTCTTTTGCACAGTGGATGGAATCTAGACAACTCTGCTCCTTCCTACATGCCTTCCCTAACACAGACTTGCTGACCAGAGATCCCACACCTTTAGAATCTGTTCCTTCAAGATCTTCCTCCCTTACATCCCTCTTTCTGCTATCTACCAGATTCTTCTGTACCCTGATCTGCCATCATATACATACAGATGTGCGGCTGATATTGATGCTCAATTGTCTGATGAAGAATAGACAAAAACATTTGCTTTTACTCATTGTTTGTCCCTAGCCAGCAAAGCACAGGAAACCAATTTCAAACTGCTCACTGGGTGGTACAGATATCCAACCTTACTTCATAGGATTTTTCTCTACACTCTTGACCTATGCTAACATTGTCACGCTGCCCCTGGTTCCTTGCTCCATGTTTGGTGGGACTGTCCTCCTATCCAAGCCTACTGGATCTCATACTGCATGTTTATACAGCTGTTACAGATTTGACAGTCCCAAATACACCACAGATTGTTCTGCTTTCTATTTTACCTGGCTCTTTTAAACATGGACTTTTAAGTCATTGTCTGACTGCTGCCAGATTGACCATTGCTTTCCATTGGAAAACATCCCACGTTCTGACCCTTCTGAAGTGGGTAGAGGAGATGGATCATCTTGAATATATGGAGTCACTCCTGTCACAGGAATTGGGAACTTACGAACGCAAGAATATATATAGGGACTCTTCTGCTTTGCAAGAGCTCCTGGCCAATTAAATGGGAGTCTATCCTCTGGTCTCTACTGGCAAGTTTTCTCCATGAGGGTCTTTTCCCCAGGTGATGTTATCCCTACTCCCCCCCCCCCTTTCTTTTCTTTTTTTTTTCTCCCCTCTGGCAGTAGACTAGATGGGACAGCATGATGGTTCTCATTAATACACCCCATCCTTCTTCTTGCAGGGCTAGTCCCCATACCCAAGCCTTGTTTAACTCTTGACAGCTTAGCTACTGATCTGTTGTCCTCACTCCTCTGATGCTTGTGCCCCCCTTGGGCCTAGATATTCATGTAATGTACATGCTATTTTGTATATGGTCATGGCCTCTGTACTCGATACGGTCATTGCCTAGTTCCAGGATGGTTATTTTCATTTTATTATTTTTTTTTTTCTGTATGTTTGTTTATCTTGGTTATTATTGTGTCCCCCTTTTATTATTTCTTGTCCCCCTCTTCCAGACCCAAGCTTGTATTTTATTCTCTGTATTTTATTTTTCCTGCCTTTACTGGATGTTTCATTATAGATGTTGGTAACTTAAGCCACAAATATAATCTTCTTAATGTAAAGTGGAATTTATCTTTCCTCTACCCCATCCCCCATTACAGTTTATACTGGGCTAATATCTAAACACGCACGAATCTGTCCAGCTGATCAAGCTTTGTCCTGCAGTGACAATATTCAGCTGTCTGTGCCTGTGTCCTGCGCTGCCATCTTGGTTCTTTTCAGATGACTGCTTCTTCCAGGTTTTGGGAGCCTGGCCCACGATAATGCGGCAGCTTGGATGCAATCAATAATAATATTAACCCTGGTGCACTTTATAGGCAACTGCAATCTTCATCTCTAGAGCAGAGCTCTGACAAGGTATTTCTACACATACCTGAATACAGTGTATGTGCCCTACTGAACTTTGGAAGGATACACAAGCTGAAGGGGACATAACTCCCTGTGTTAAGGGGCTGCTTTGGATCTCTGATCAGGTGTTTAAAATGTATGTGTAGGTACTTTGTAGTGCCTAGTTTTATATACTTTTGTTAGTATGATCACTCTTTCTTCATGACTTTTGCTTTAAAGCTTACCTCCAGTATTGTTATGCCCCTCTTCCCTGAAGTCTCCTGCCCCAATTAAAAAAAAAAAATCGAATTATACATATCTTAATTTCCTCCAGGTCTTTCATCTTCTCCAGCTGTTGTGGGCAGACTTTACATCTGGACAGTGCGATCCTTAAATAATGATGTATAAGTACAGCACTGTCCAGGTGCACCCTGAGCTCAGGCAAGTGTTTTAATGCCCCCTTCAGGGGGCGTACCCATGATGACATGGGTTCACAGGAAATTGTTTGGATGACTCTGGACACTACATTTCAGAGCAGCAAGTCTGTGATAGTTGGCACCAGAAAGGAAATGAGTACTACAGTAAGAACTGATGATTTTTCAAAAACTTCTGAAAAGTGTAATTGGGCTTTAAACATAGGCCATAATGTTGCAAGTTTAGCAACACATAAAATATCTGAGCCAGATCAGTAGGTATTTTTATAGAGTTTGTAGGCACAGAAATATCAAACCAGCAGCCACATTGAGCAGCGTGTTATGTCTCCTTTAACATCCAATTTTTCCTCTTCATATGAGGATGAATATAAGTGTCTGTATGTGCATAGCTTCCAGCCAAGTGTGCTTGTTAGGCTTTTTTGCTCATTTTCTGGCGCTCAGTGGCGACCTCTGCTATTTTAGAGAAGTTATTGGCCGTAGTTCATTTTGTGTTTGGAATGATGTAAGATTTGTTAATAATCATTTAAACCTAGTTTCCAAAAATCCCTGCTGGTCATGGACAATGTTCCATAGTCCTGAATGAATGAATGAATGAATGAATGAAAACGTGTGTATGTACATTCTTCTGTTCCATTTACTGCTCCCTTGTCTCAGGTCCTAAAGCCAGATTCCCAGAATCGCCTAGTTTTTTGCAGAAAGCCTGCAGGTAGTATTATTGTACAGTATTTCAAACACTGTTGAACCTTTACATTGTTGACCTGTATTTTAAAATGTTTATATTTTCCTATAAGGACTAAATCAATGCTGAAATGCAATATGAAATTTTTAAGTTATAGGTTTGTTTCCTTTTTTATACATTTTAGATAATACAGAGTGCAAGGAGCACCACTTGGCAGTACTGGCATTTATGGATTTGTCATCTAAAAGGGAATATACAGAGGGCTTAATGTAGCCTAAACTGTATGCTGAACAATATTCCCTTTTGTCCTGAATTCTTGAATTCTTTATTCCTAAAAAATAGTGTTTTTCCTGTCATGTGACTGTGCAAGGATATAGCTGAATATCTGCAGTGTGATATTACCTAAGGCACTGCTGCCTCTGACTGCTAGTCTCATGAGATTTGGAATGGGATATGGTGATGTCACTACTGTAATGCTCATCTCAGGGCTTGCTGCAGAGGAATCTATGCCTGAAGATCTGGAGTAAAAGAGCTTCCTTCTCCTCTCCTACTGCTTTTTTTTATTATACCCCACTACTCATCAGATCACCAGAAACCAGAAAGGACAGCTCTGACACGTGGAAGCAAATCCCTGCTCCTCTATTAAAATGGCTCCCTCTACACCAAAAGACAGAGATGAACAGTGCATAGAAAATCAGTAATGAGGAAAGATCAGCTGCCTGGAACCAAAAAACACATTTTCCATCTTGTCATTATTCTTTTGTTTTCATTTCCACTGAAAACTTGCACTATTTCTTGATATACACGTGGCAGATGTTCGCAGTAGCACATGGGTTATGAATGATGGCGTTCTGGGGAAGGAGTGTTATTTTTTATACTGAAAAATGTCAGCCAATATTAACTTTTTAAGCTGTTTTATTTAAATTATTTATTTAATTATTACAAGTACTTATATAGCACCATAAATTTACACAGCACTTTACATATACTCTCACCCGCCACTTTATTAGGTACACCTGTTCAATTGCTTGGTAACACAAATTGCTAATCAGCCAATCACATGACAGCAGCTCAGTGTATTTAGGCATCTAGACGTGAAGATGACTCACTGAAGTTCAAACCGAGCATCAGAATGGGGGGAACAATGGGGCATTGAGTTGCTGTCATGTGATTGGCTGATTAGCAATTTGTGTTACCAAACAATTGAACAGGTGTCCCTGATAAAGTGGCCAGTGAGTGTATATTGTACATTCACATTGTGAGGGACCGCCGAGCGGCACCACTAGCACTCCACTGGTCAGGCGTGCCCAGAGTGCGGAGTCTAAGCCCCAGGGTACTTGTTCACCAGGGCCCCTGATGGTGGGGATGGACTTGTAGTACCCCGAGACCAGGTCGCCTCTACTGAGCACACCTGTCGGTGGTAGTGGTGTTCGCCAGGGGTTCCAACCAGGGAGAGCCAGATGTGAGGAGGTCGGGTGACCCCGATGGGATGGATGGATGGATGGCGGAGCAAGTGCGTAGTCAGACAGGCCGAGTCGGTAATGTAGAGGACGGTAAGGTACAAGGGAGCAGGCAGAGAATCGTCGGGTCACACGCCAGGTCAGCAACAGGAGGTCAGATCTAATAAGGGGCATCCAGGGAGAGAGGTCAGGCAAGCAAGGGTCTGGGCAGGAGAAATCAGCAAGGTCAAGAGTAATCCGGGTCAAATAACTTACTAGGCACAGGTACAGGAACACAGGAAGCAGGCAAGACCAGAAGGCAACGAAATGACAGCTCAGGGACCTTTAAATATCCCGCCCTGCGCTGCCATTGGTGCCCAGCGGGCGGCCGCGGCTTCTACTGCGCATGCGCGAACTCGAACGCCGCGGCCGGCCCGGACCTAGTGCCCGTGTACTGGGTGGAGCAGTGCGCCTGCGCCGGGCCCATCACGGCGGGGATCGAGGAGATCCCTGACACACATAACCCTTAAGGAGTGTACAATCTAAGGTCCCTAACTTATATTCATACATACACATACTAGGGCCAGTTTAGACAGGAGCCATTTAACCTACCAGTATGTCCTTGGAGTGTGAGAGGGAACCAGAGTACCCGGAAGAAACCCATGCAGGCACAGGGAAAATATGCAAATCTATGCAGGTAGTGCCGTGGTTGGGATTCAGACCAACGACCCTAGTGCTGCCAGGCAAAAGTACTAACCACTTAGCCTATCATTTAAATTGTTATATGTCATGTTCATCAAACTGTATGATAGATTGTTCTGAATGTAGGTACCCTAAATGTATCCTAAAACAGAGAATTAATTTTCTATTTTAACTTTGAAAAGCAAAACGAGATCAAAGTAGCACTCAGAATATACTGGCTAACAAATGTAACATGCTCTTTGTTGTGCTTGCTTTCAGAAAGAACTTTAATTTAAAAAGGCAGACAGGTTCCCTTTAAATTAAAGGTGTATAAATGTAAAATCATACAAGTTTTGAAGTCAGCACGGTCCTGTTAATAATCAAAGAATGAGTGCTACCCATAGCAACTCAGATTAAACATAAAGTTTAGCCTTGCTTTTTGTTTTGTTTCTCAATGCATTTAGGGGGAGTTGCAGCAGCATTAGGAAAGTTTGAGCAAGACCTACCTGACTTGGGATTTGTCCTCTATCCTATGCAAATAAATGTATTTTACAACTTTATGTACTTTGTGGCTTTCATTAGAAAGTTATAAATATATGTTCTGTTTAAACTTTGTACATATTCTGTTTCAGCTGAAACATGAGATTCTCTTCTAGTTTCATATGACAGCAGGGGGTTAAAATCCTAGGCAGCAATGTTGTCAGGTATAACACACTTGTAAACCTAAAGGCGCCGTTTGTGAAATGTCATTTCCACTTTCAGTGTTGTCATCAAAGAGACAGTAGAATGTTGAAGAAACTCTTTTATTTACAACTGTCATTTTTTCCATTGTAACTGAGAAGATAATTTTACATGACTTCATTTTGGGAAGGGTGTGTTTCACTTCGCCAGCTCTTTATAGTGCCTCAAGTGTCTAAATTACAATCAAGCTGTTTCACCCGGCACCATTTTTTGCCTAGACAGAAGTCTAGAGCCGCCATACATGGCTGAATCCATCAGAAGAAGCATGCCAAAGGCTAAGACTGCATGTGGCCTCCTAACTATGCGTCTATTAACTGACAGCTCTTACTGACTTCAAAAGGTTGCAATTGGGGGTGAAGGTCAGGTAGCAGTCGTCCTACTATAACACATGTTCCTCACTGTAAAAATTGTCCTGTCTTCTTGTTCAAAAATATAGGCTTTAACAAAAGTTGTTCTTCGCCACACAGGACAAAACAAGTCAATCCAAATAGGCATTTGTAAGGCAAGGTGGTATGTTAAATGTTTAAAAAGAAAACTAGTATACCTCTTTTTTTAATGCAGCTGGGACATACTTTACCCATACCTCCTAACTTTTTGAGATGGGAACGAGGGACACCTATTAGCAAAAGTATGTAGGCATAGGACACACACCCTGCCAAGCCCCCTTATAGGAGAATTATTCAAAAATATCATGATTAGTTAAACCCACAGGTGCTTGTTTTTACCACTACTATTCCTTCATGCTGGCCTTTGAAAATTACAAATGCAACAATTTAGAAAATGGATGAAAGGTTTAGCACTGGGAAACACTTTTTTAAAGATAAAAATTGCATTTTATATACAACTATATAGATCAGACCAAAATGCGGAACAAATGAGGGGGACAGGGGGACTTTGTTCCGGATCAGGGACAGTCCGTGGCAATAAGGGACAGTTGGGAGCTTTGTTTACCTAAGCTTCTGCAGAGAGAGACATATGTTCATCTAAAGGGCAGACCTAGACATGATTATTCACTGATAGGAAAACTCACATTGCCAACAGCAGCTACTGCAGCAGCAAAGGTGACATTACTGCTGTGATTTAACTGCAAAAGTAAGAGAATTGTCACCTTACCAGAGAAAGTGCTTAAAAAAATGTCTCTACTAGTAGGATCAACAGACAAAATTGCAAATGTTCCAGGGGGGACTTGGAAAATCAGAAAACCTGATCTTACTGCTATGGTAGCCTACATCACGTGTGATTTCATAGTTCTACGTTAAAGGATAAGTTCACATTTTAGACAAAAATAATAAATGCACATTTTTTTGCAGGTAAAAAAATGTGCATTTATTATTTTTGTCCAAAGGAGCCTTCAGTATTTCCCCTAAATATGAAGACCACACTGATGTTCCCTACCATCCTCATAGGAAACTCCTTCCGGGGCACCCCCTCCGCCTACTGATCAGGAAATTAATTTTCTGCCACAATGTCAGAATTTACAGGGGGCTTTTTAGCCTGATAGAGGCCTCAGACTGTATGGGCCACAAGCAGGCCCCCTCTCCCTCTTACCTAGAATCCATCTCTGGTCTTTCTCTAGCTGCTTCTGCATTTCATGAAGAGGAGGATGAGGCTGATACTTCATCCAGTTCAGAGGGTTCAGTATATGAAGTTCAGTCCACTGATATATCTCCCACACTTAAGGATACAATTTCTATCCTTATCTCAGCAGTATGAATGTGCTTTTACCTAGCTCACCCTGCGTTGACCTTGCCGTAGATCACCAGCATTAGTTCACTTTAATAGCCCATATTGTATGATGACTGGCCTTCTAAGAATATCTTTGTCCCTTCCAAGAATTTTGCTCAGCAATATGCTATAGAAGGGGGTTTAAAAAAAAAATAGTGGGCTGAAAGTTTTTTATCCTTATGTTTTATATGTATGAAGGTAAAAAACTGTCAGTGGGCAGCTTCCCTTTTAGCCCCCCACCCCTCTTTATACCTCCCACCTGGCATTGGCTCCCGCTGCTGTCATTGAAGAGGGGACGGGGACAAGCCACGCTCTGTCTGTTAGACACACATAGGCGGCTTGGGAGCAAGCACGCGCAAGTGCCCCCAGAGCAAACTGCTCTGGGGGCACTCAGAAGAAGGGAGGGACCTGGAGCGCCGGCGGGGACCCAAGAAAAGGTCGGTCTGGACTGTTCTGTGCAAAACCATTGCACAGGGCAGGTACGTATGACATGTTTGTTAACAAAAAAGTTGATGACATTTGACATTTGTCATATGACCTGTTCACTTCCACAATTCGTTTGCCATGCATGCTTTAACCGTGCATTGCAGCCAGTGATCACAGGTATTTACATTTGCCTGGGGGATACAGGCTCCTTTGCTATTCTATCCCAACTTGTCCATATCAGAAGTCCACTATTACACTCTTCATTTGGAATCCAAGCTTTTATCATCTTTTCCTAGACTAGCAAACTCTTCTCTTTCGGTGAGAGCATCCTATTCTCCCAGTTAGCATGTCGTTGAAACAAATGGTGTACTGTAAATCCTTGTTCCTGTTTGGCAAACTTTTGTGGAAAGTCCCTTTTCCTGAACTATATGTGGCTGAATTGTTGTTTTTGAAACTGAGCTTGTAATGAGTCTCATTTGAGTCTAAGGTGTCTATTGGTACATGGGACTACCATATGCCACTTAAACGTAAAGTCAAACTTTATCTATAAATGGAGGGGAGCGAACCTTTCAGTCATCTGCTCATCCCATTCATAGATCCTAGCGAAAAGGGCAGCCATAATCGAGCACTCTTGATGAGTGCCTGGGACAACTCCTCAGTTCTATTAACCCCGGCCACACCTGAAGATTATGGGGTTTGGATAGGGTCCATCAGAGGAGGAAGATTACTGCTGAACTAGAGGACAGAAGCACAAGGGACATATCACACTGAAGATAAGTCGTGGCCCTTGTGCTTATTTTGTATTCTTTTTAGGTAAACTTAGGCTTTTAATACTAAAATATTCATAACAGTAATAATCTTCACAAGGGACGATGCAAGAAAAAATAATAATAAGGAAGCTAGTATGCTAGTATATTGGTATACTAGTATGCTCAATTGTGCATACTAGTGTATTTGCTTTGGGGCAAATGCTAATGCATTTATTATTTTAGTTTAAAATATTCCTTTGAGGTAGCCATAGACATTAGTTGACATCTGTGACCAAAAGGTCTCTGATAAAAGAATTGTTTAGATGGTCAGATCATTATTACATGGTCTGATAATTAATTAAGGTTTCTGATTGTTTCTGTGTTAATTTTTATGATGGAACTTGTCTGTATAATTTGGTTATCTAGCACCATAAAGGACAAACATTTCTAGCTGTTGTTCTTTATGTATATGTTATATATTATTCTTTATTTATGTTTGATTAAGGTTTTTTATTAAGTTTAATTCAGGTTCTGATGTGTTTGTGTGTTTTTTTTTTTCCAGCCAAGCCCTTTACCAAGCCCAATTCTGGGAAGACTACCCAATGCTAGTCAGTCACTACTCGCATGGTGCAAGGAAGTAACAAAAACCTACCGAGGTGTTAAAATAACGAATTTCACCACTTCATGGAGGAATGGCTTGGCATTTTGTGCAATATTACACTACTTTAGACCAGACTTGATGTAAGTATACACACTTCTGTGATCTGTCTCCCTAGAAAGCTTCCAAATCGTCTCACTGGCGCCTAGTTTCCTGCACATGGGTTTGCATGATTTTTTGACATTTTACAGTGCAGGCAAAATTTATTGACATCCAAACATTCAAAATGTAGTCCGTTTCCATGAGTGCAGTATGTTGGAAAAAATTCCAGCACACACTGCTTTGGTTGTGTTGATCTACAGTTTGCTGTTCAAATATATTGAAATTAATTCTTTCAGCATAACATGCATTTTTGTTCATCACTGCAATATGTGTAAATGCATATACTCTTAAAATTGCATTACGGTTCTTCATCAAACTTTCATATGATTACACTCAATAGACCACAATATCAGGATATCAAATTAAACACATAGCTGAATAAGTAAGGCCCCATTTACATATCACGTAGTGGGAATGAGCGTCCCTGCTCACAATTCTCGCAATTCCATTTATCGCACATTCACTTAATTGGGCTGCCCTATGCTCGTCTGTCGCCCAAAAGAAGCTACAGCTCCTTTTTGGGCTACAAAGTTAGTGTGATTTTTAAAGGAGCGTTTTGCCACAATTGTCGTGCAGCAATCCAGGCAGAATCACACCACACTTGGGGTGCCATTAAGAATAATGGCACCCATACGTGTATTACCCTTTTTGCCATGATTTGATATTGTGGGCAGAATCACCGATATTCTGCCCCTGATTCCAAATTGCATAATATGAACAGGGCCTTAGGGAGTTGTAGTAGGAAGGGATGTTGGGACAGCCCCCTTCCACTCTGCTGTGCGATATGCACCTGTATGGTTTACATTTGCAAGACAGTCAACAATAGCATATTAGGAAAATGCAAATGCTTTCAAACAAACCTAGAATGTGTCAGTTCAATATAAATTGGTCATGTGAGAACTTGTATGAAAAAATTGCTCCATTCTTTTCCTCGCCCATCCCACACCTACCCCTATCTTACCCTGCTGTACCCTAAATCCTCTTGTAAGGGAATGGCTCCCCCTTCTGTGTCTCTTAATTCCTCTCTCTCTTGTAGATGGAGTGAGAACCTTTCTGCACTCTCCTGTTTAATGCCTTTTACACAACATTTCTGAGCTTCAGAAGGCAGAGGGCAGAGATCTGATGTCACACACAGCACAGTATAGAGCAGGTAGCTGAGTGTATTCTGAGACCTTTGTGAAGGGAATGGATACACCCCCCCTCTACATGGTGTCATAGGGAAATGAGCATAACTAAGGCTGTCAATCACCACCTGTGTGCTTGAAGAAAGTACACACTATAGAGGGATATGCATTTTTTTTTTTTTTTTTGTAAGAGGTTCACAATCCATTAAAGTTTCTGTTTAGACCTCATGCACACTAGGCGTTAGCCCTTGTTCATAAGATTCTAGCTTTTCTGTGTGAGCGGAAGGAACAGATTCATCGTCCGGCCCTGCTACTGGTAGCCTGTATAAGTCTATGAGAGGCTGAAAGCTGCTAAGGCTGGATAGTGCACCAAGTGGTACCAATATTTAGGACACTATGCACTCAGGTAGAATTCTGGGATTTGTACCTGGGCGCATACTGCCCTAAACCTTAGTACCACTTAGTGCACTATCCAGCTACAGCAAGTTTCAGCCTAAAACCTAGAGTTTTACAGGCTGGTGTCATTGGGGTTGGGCAGTATACCTGTGCCTTCTGCCCATACAAAAACACTGGAATCTCATGCACAAGGGTTTAGTGCCAAGTGCACATGTAGTTCTAGAGTCACACTTACGCCAAAACATTTGTTTTTACATTTTGGATAGAGTAGGAAAGGTGTAGAACCACTGTCATTTATTTTTATTTTTTTATTTTTTTATTTTTTTTTACAGCTGTCTGTTTTCCTACTGAGGAGGTTTTCTTTTTTTCAGGGAACTGATGCCATGAGTAAGAAAATTAGGGAAAATCTTTCCAAAAGAACTACAGTGATTAAAACACCTTGTGCTAGAGTGGAGAAGGATCTCTATCAGATTTTTGTTGATGTCGCCTTTTTTAGCGTAGTAACGTTTGGTGCCACCAGGACAGAAAGTTAGGGTAAATCTACCAAAAGGGGATAAAAACAGCCGCAAAAACTTATCAAACCCTTCCCCTTTCTAGCTAACATTAAAAAATATTAAAAGAAAAACTTAAAAAAATAAACTTTTTTTTTAGCTTCAGTTCTACTTTAAATGTGCTTGTACTGCCTGTCTCTTTAGTAATAGTTAATCAGCCCTTGGTGGTGTCTCTTATTCCTCATGGCAATATAACATGAATATTTTCTATTGGCACAATCAAAACATGAAGAACCTTACTGGAACAAGAAAGTTCATGTATACTGTTTGGAAAGTTGATCATTTCACTGCCCTGCCTTACAATTTCAGATCTGTCAGAAAGTTTTGGGAGGTCTTTATACCGTTTGTAGCATGGAATGTGGAATGCTGGTTGAGAAAGTGTTAACAGCCTACAATGCAACTGTCAATGTCCCCCTTTCATTTTAGGCTCCCATCTCATTTATAATTTTTCTTCCTTAATCCTATAGAAACTACTGACCTCAAGATGCTATTAAAAATTTTGTTCGTGTTGAAATGAGATGAGAGAAATAAGCCTGTAGGTCTTTGAACGCTGACGACAAGGGATTACCACATGGCAAATTTGGCTGTCAAAGCTCGTCCCTGGTCCTTGCCTCCTATTTTAGACTAAAAAGCTGTAGGCGCTGAAACAGCCATAGCCATAGTATTTATTAATATATTTTTGCCTGTTTTTAATTTTCCACGCTATTAGTTTTGTTGATTGAATTCCTGAAAAATTACTTGCCATACAATTTTATTGTATCTGTTTTTATTATTATTTTTAGACTGAACTTGTTTAAATATATATACTATTTTTTCAAAGTCAAATTTTGTATGTACCCACTTTGCCATTTTCTCCTTCAGTGACTACAAGTCTCTGAATCCTCAAGATATTAAAGAAAACAACAAAAAGGTAAGAGCAGTAAGTAGAGGGCTATGCCCTACCATAAGCTGAACAGGATTTTTTTTTTTTTTTACTTTGAAATATTAGATAGACAAAAGGGAAGTATGGATGAAATGACAGACACTTCATCAGTTTAAAACCAGGAGGGTGTAATTTGGTTCTAGTAAACCTATAATGATGTGGGGGTGGCTGTTGTTGCTTATTACCTTCTAAATGCTAGTTGCCTGGTTGTTATGCTAACCTCTGGTTTTAGTGCTTTCTAAGGCACTGACCCAGAACTAGTATGCAAATCTAAAACGTTCTAGTTCCAGGTCATGCACTCAAAATATTGAACCAAGAGGAACAGCTTAATAGGCAAGAACTAGCATTTTCTGAAAGATTACCTATCGCAGCCGCCATTTTTTTTTATACTCATGTCTGGTTTTCTTTTCCTAACAACTTTACAGTATGTCCTGACATTAAGGTTGTCACCCAGATAATAAATCTCCAGCAAGGCAAGGATGAGCTCAGGTATGTTCAGATGTATCCCATCGTAGCGCCCCCCGCCCCCCCCCAGCTGCATTAATACTTGCTTCTTGTATATGTGTGGCTGTGGAATGGGAGGCATGAGCTTATCTCTGCAGCAAGGGCATAGACAGCAAAAAAGCTGATAGAGGGTTGGAGATCTTTGCAGGATAGATCATACATCAGTACAGAGGTTCTTACTGCACTCTACTCAAAAATAAGTTTCTGCACACCTAGCACTCAGCATGTAGTACCTGTTTAATCTTTTTCCAAATTTAAAAGCAGAAGTCCCACTTTGTTCAGTTGACTAACTGTCTACCTCTTACAAATGCTCCTATAGCATTAGTATGGATGTTAGACTTGCGTTTTACAAGCCTTAAAAACACTCTCCAAATGCCCTATGCGCAGTTTTGAAGTGTTTTATAAGTGTTTTACAAGGGTTTCAACCTCACCACAAATGCCTATAATTAACTGTAATGTTATTAATGTGTCACAACTGCACTGCAAACCCCTTCCAGTGCGTTTGCAGATCACCACCATAGACTTGAATGGGAGGCATTGAAAGGCTTGAAACTGCTCCAGACTCGACATGAGGCTTTAATTTTGAAGCGGCGCTAGCACTTCATGTTTTGATAATGTGTCCATAGTATAATATGCATAGGCGTTTGAGGAGCATTAAAAACTAGGCTGTATACATATGCTTCACATTATGTCAAGGTGCCTATATGTAATGTGGTCCTACTGTAATCCATGAGATAATAGACAGCGGGATAAATAGCAGTACATAAATTATAGCAGTTATAAAGCCTAAACATTTTTTTCCTTTAAAGGGGAACTTTAATCAGAAAATTAAGTACTGCTAGATTAGATCACTTCATGGTGGCCCCTTTTGCAGATATAGCTATGTAAAGTATTAAAAATAGGTGCTTCTACTGTTTAAAATCCAGTATTACACTATCTCACCCTGCACTGCACATGCTCAGTTGTTCTATATTTTTCAGCACCATGCCAAAAATGTAGAGGCTGATCTGCTGACAGCCTGAAGATTTATTGCTGCTGCTCAGGGGCTCTGGGCTTTAGCAGAATGGCAGCCTCCAGCAAGAAGAAACAGGAGCAAGGCTGGAGGCAATTTAAAGCACACACTTATTTTGGTAGTATAATTATTCATGTGGAATGTATGTACCTTGCTAAAGAATATTACTTTTTTTTTTAGCAAGTTGATATGGGTGACATTCCACTTTAATGCGTTTCTTTGCATTAGGTAAAACATGTTTAGGCATCAGTATGCCCCCTCATCTGGGGTGCAGTGTTTCTGAGCCACGCAGGGCCCCTTCTCCAAGCATGTCTGACGAAGGGGCCCTGCGTGGCTCTGAAACTTTGCAAATTTTTTGCAATGTGATCTCTCTTCAATAAAATAGCATTTGGACTTATTTGAAGATCTGTGGTGTGATGGCAAATATTTACACATGTAATGCTCTCATGCCTCATGGAAACTTAGCATAATTTGGTTCTGTCTGTCACGATTTTAAAAAGAGAGACTTCTTTCCCCACGTTTCTGCAGCCGTACGGGTGTGAACTGAGCCTTGTGTAGAGATTAGTAACTGATGCTTTCCCCTTTTCTCTTTAAATTTAAAGAGAACCCGTGCTCAGGCTATACACATTAGAGCAAATATTCTGAACAAGCAGTAAGGGAACAATAAAACAAGTTTTTATATGCCTTTGTAGCTATAAGCACTGAGGAGAAATTCATCTTAAAATTTTACAATGAAGGCACTGAATCACAACCCTTTATTTTTGTAGCAAAGGAGACTTGGGAACCTGCTGTCCTTTGTAAACAAACAGCAGGTATTTCTAAACCGTTAGAAACCAACGAAGGCCTCATGCACATAGACATCTAGCGGCTGCAAAGCCCTCAAGCATGAAATTCACTGTGCTTTCCTGTGCCTGGGGAGCCGCAGGTGCCACGTTCAGTAGATGGCTGAGCACGGCTGTATTTGTGGAAATGCTAGTAACTTCAGGGTTTACCTGTGAATTCAGGGAAATACACTATATGTGCATGTATATGTAAACGCAGATTGAGAAGCCATCAGTGTTATGACTTTTCCTTACTAAAGCCAAAGTTTTAGCTGGAGTTCTAGTTAACGTTTCCTATTAAATTATCATACTGTATAATTTCTGTAACATTTATATGATTTTGTCCAAAACACAGGGTTTTTTTTTGTAATCTCAAAGGCTTTTACATTGCATCAAACTTTTGCTTACCTTAACAGCCCCTTACTGAACGGAATGTTACACTGATAATGTCTTTCGTTGGTCCTCGAGCTAAAGCCTAGAGCCTTATTTAAACTTCAACTAAAACATAATAATGAACCCACTTTGTTTGCCAAGAAGTTGTCTGTCTGCTGAGTTCTGCTTCTGTTACAAAAAATTTTTTTATCTGTATTAGTTGTGAAATATGCTGATGCTTACTCTGTGTACATTTAGGGGTGCATTTTAAAGATTGCATAATTATAAAGCACTGTCTTTTCAAGTGTGATGATGAGTTCTCTTGAAATACTAGATTTAGCAATTTAAAAAAAAAAAAAAAAAAACATTTTGGGCATGACTTCCACTAATCAAGCAAGCTTCTCTTGTTCTGTGAACTTTGCCATCTGTGGTATAAAGCCTTTTCTGGCAGCCATTGTGGTGAAGCTGAAACCAGCAACTACCATTCCGGTGCAGTGAATTTGGGGTAAAATGAGAGGAAACACAATCTGGCTATTGCTTTCTTAGTTTACATCCTTTCACTAGTGGTATACCATTCCTGATTTCTCAAATGTAATTAGTCTGTGGTATTGTGTAGTTGTATGTGCTGTCATCACTCTGCAGAGTTGAGCATGACAGCAACATGGAACATGCAACTTGCTTCCTGCAAATTTCTTTCCTGCTCGACACCACAGTTCTCTGATAACCCCTGTGCCCTCTGCTCAAATGAATGCAAAGGGGACCATACAAGTGGCAAGTGACTGCTCTTCAATTATATTGTCATCTTCTGTCAATTAGAGCATTTGTTACTGCTTAACAGTTGATAAGAGCAGCAACAACATAATGCAGTTCATGTCTGGATCTTTTTTTTTGCAAATTATACATTTGCCATCTGTGCTGTTTTTGCGTTTCATGTGCATTGTTCTTTTAAATATATCTTCAAGTCAAAATAGAAAATGTAGGATAATTTAGTGGACATAGTCTAGCTAATTTATATTTTGCCATTTATATTTTTATATTTATATTCTGTCATTCATCTTCTGAACTTACTAAATCACTATAGTTTCCAGTATCCTTGGCTCTAATTCGAAGCACAAGAAAATGAAGATGGTTGTGTGCTTGGTTTCAAGATAATTCTCTTTTAGAGGTTACTCAGAAGAAAGGGGATTTAAGTGACTTTGAATGTGGCATGGTTGTTGGAACCAGACTGGCTGATCTGAGTATTTCAAAAATTGCTGATCTACTGGGATTTTCACGCACAACCATCTCTAGGGTTTACAGAGAATGGTCCAAAAAAGAGAAAGTATCCAGTGAGTGTCAGTTTTGTTTATGAAAATGCCTTGTTGAGGTCAGAGGAGCATGGACAGACTGGTTGATGTGACATTCAGATGGTAGGGACAGAATTTGATGTAAACAACATGAAAGCATGATCCATCCTGCCTTTTGTCAATGGCTGGTGGTGTAATGGTGTGTGGGATATTTTCTTGGCACTAGTAAGGTGTGTGTGTGTGTTTATATGTGTGTGTGTGTATATATGTATGTATGTATGTGTATATATATATATATATATATATATATATATATATATATATATATATATATATATATATATATATACACACACAGACAGTGCTCAGCATAAATAAGTACACCCCAATAGATTTGTTAGAAAACTTCTACTTTCTTTTCAGAATCAACATTTGCTATGGGACACTGTACTACAAAATATTCCCACAAATGCGGGCCATTGATTGCAAACAAGATTTGTTAATTTGCACACACAAAAACGTGTTTTTCCTAACAGATTAATTCAAGAGCATGTTGCAAAAATGAATACACCCCAATGAAAGTCTTAGGAACAAAGCAAAATTTTAGACAACAAAATCCATAACAACAAGATTTCAACCAAAGATGAGTCTAATTATTCATTAAACATGTGTTTAGCAGGCAGTTGATTATAAAAGGGCATTACTTAACAAAGAAAACCCCTTTGGCATGGCACCACATGGAAGAGAAATGTCACAAGGCCTGAGAAAGAAAATAATTTCTTTACACAAGAAAGGTGAAGGCTACAAGAAGATCAGAAAAGCTTTACTTATCAGTCAGAATACTGTAGCAAAAGTGATACAAAAATTGAACAAATATGGAACTGCAACCATCTCACAGAGACGTCCAAGCCGTTCATGGAAGTTAACGCCTCAACAGAAGCGTCTTCTGATGAGAAGGGTTGAAGAGAATCGCCATGCAAGTTCACTGCAGTTAGCTAAAGAAGTAGAAAGCCAAGCTGGGGTGTTTGTTTCCCGTGACACAATACGGCATACACTGCAGAGGAATGGCATGCATGGGTGTCCTCCACGAGGAAAACCTCTCCTAAAGCCCATGCACAAAAAAGCCCACCTAGAATTTGCCAGGGCCCATGCTGAAAAAGAAGAGTACTGGTACTCTGTACTCTGGAGTTTTGAGACAACGATAAATGTTTTTGGAACTGATGGCTTTAAAACTGTATGGTGTCACAAAAGTGATACAAAGAAAACTGCATGGCGCCTACAGTGAAACATGGTGTCCTACTGTGGGGCTGCATGAGAGCTGCTGTTGTTGGGGAGCTGCATTTCATTGATGGTATCATGAATTCACAGATGTACTGCTTTACATTGAAAGAGAAAATGCTACCATCACTCCGTGCCATGGTTGTTGTGCACTTTTTCAAAATGACAATGATCCAAAACACACATGTAAGACCAAATGTTTCATTTCTGTAGAAGAACAGGGCGAAAGTGATTCAGTAGCCAAGTATGTCTCCTGATCTGAACCCAATTAAACACCTATGGGGAATTCTGAAGAGACAAGTTGAGCATCACTCTCCATCCAGCATCCAGACTCTAAAATTTTTGAAGAATGGAAAAAGATAGATATTGCAATATGCTCATTCCATGGCTAGAAGACTTGGTGCTGTCCTCACAAATCATGGAGGTCATACAAAATACCTGATGGAGTAGTTTTTGTTGTGGGGTGTATTCATTTGTGCATCAACTAATTTGAGTAATACTGAAGACTTTGTAATCTAAGTTATATTACTTACCTTACTTTCATGTAATGAGCTAAACAAATGTTCTACAAAACTCAGTTTTGACAAAATTTTGGAAATTGTTCGGCTCCATGCACACTGGGTGTTTTGATAACACTGGTAACATTAGCTGTGTAAAGTCACGTTAAAAACGTGAGTTTTTCAGCTTTTTTAGCGTTTTTGTATTCGCAGTTTGCCGCGTTTAGCAGCGTTTTTCCATGTTTGCGGTTTTTAGGGTTTTTTTTTTTTTCACCCAAAAAAATAATTTTTTTTTTGCTCAAAAAAGGTCTAAAATCACCCGTTTGCAGCGTTTTACCATGTTTTTCAGCGTTAGAGCATTTTTCCAGCTAAAAAACTCCTCTTGAAACTCACTAGTTCGGGGGGTTTTTTCCAGCCAAAAAAAGGTCCCTGCCAAAAAACGCTGATTACAGTCTGTGTGCATGGACACATAGGATAACATGCTGGGGGGTTTACTGGCTGTAGAAAAAATGTCAAAAGCCAGAAACAGCTGCTGTAAAAACGTCCAGTGTGCATGAGGACTTCATGTGTTTTTTGAGATATTGATTAAAATCTTACTTTTCAAAAGGGGTGTACTCATTTATGCTGAGCACTGTGTGTGTGTATGTGTATATATATATATTTTTATATATATATATATATCTCGATTGATTCAAAGCAGGGTAGACCGCACCTGTGACTATTATAGTTGATGCTCACAACCAGACCCCTGCCTTCCAGGCTCAATATATAGCAAAGTTCCAAAACCGGGTGTTGCAGCATGCATAAGGTTTATTTAAATGCCCATCAGACAAAAAAAGGTATAGTTTGGCTACAGTTACAGGGCCCGTGTTGTATGAAACAGTAACCAAACTCTATCTTTTTTAACGAATGGACAGTTAACCCTCGGTTTTTCAGTTATATATAAATGTATACTGTGTGTGTGTATGTATGTGTATATATATATATATATATATATATATATATATATATATTGGTTAATGTAAATTATATATGGTGAATAAACACGAATTACCTTTCTGAAAGGTGCAGTATAAATCAGTACAATTTACGCAGCCCTGCTGGTGTTTCTAAAGTTAGTAGAGTTACTTATTTCCGCTCCCAAATACCATCAAACAATGCTTTTCATTCTTTAAATCCAGAGGCAGTAGTCAATTTAAAGGAAGCCATTTACTTGTGTCACCTGATCTGGTCCAATATGTCAGTGTGTCATATAATTGAGTCATGTTTGAGAAACTGCCTGTAGTGCTTTCCTTGACAGTCAGCTATTGATGGCTGTCAGTCAAGCTATCCAAATATGCAATATCCCATTTAAAAAAAGTTTGTATAATATATCATATATTGGTTCATGTTGACATTTCCAGGCAGAATACACAATGTTGAGTCACAACAGTACTACCAACAGTTACTTTTCATTATTTATAGAGAGGTTTGCTAGATTACTTTAAAAGTGATAATATTTAAGTGAAATATTTAATGACACATTTCTGTAAATCTTATCTTATTTTTGGCTAGACTAGGGAACACCTCCACTTTTTCCCATGTCCAAAACTTAGGGAGGAGGTATTCTGTAGTCCTAACACTCTTCCATATAACACTGTTTAAGATAAGACTGCAGATTACACTGGAAAACCCTGTATATTGCACATATAAACAGATCTAATCAAACACATTCAGTGGTATTTTTAACATACCAAAATGGATCAAATAAGAGAAGTTCATTGTTGGATTTACGTGCACTTTAAGCCTGAGGTTACTTTCGCCTCCAGTGGGACATCATTGCATTGTACTGTTGCTTGCTGAAATGAATGAGGGCTGTAGTGACTGTGAGTCCTGACGCTGTAGTGTCTATTATACAATAAGTCATTAGGCAGTTTTTAGGCTTCCACGTGCTTTTAGTTCACTTGTAATCGCAGATGTGTTCAAATCGACCAATGCAACCTATCACCAGTAGTTCCTGTTCAAGCTGTGATATATTCGCTTGAGCCATTTATTCAGTTTTACAATTAAAATTCAGTGAAAATTGGTTTAAATTGCCTGAAAAGTACCATGTATATGGCCAGCATAAACATTATACTAGTGTTGTGTTAAAAAATCAATAGCAGGACCCATTTTCACTGTTTGTTACAGCTTTTGTTTAGCTTTGCCCCATAAAACAACTTCCATTTGGCATTATACAATAAGCTAGAACTATAGGTTACTTGCACAGATTAAGGACTCGTTTACACTTGCTTCAAAATTTGGCATTGGACACGCTTTTTTAAAGCACTCTGAATGCCAATCAAAGCACTTGTCACCAAATAGAATGGGTAGCTTAAAGTCCTGTTAACATGTTGTTTGTTTTGCTTCAAAAATTATACCCTATGTTGCTTTCTTGGTGCTTCAAAGCATCTTCAAAGCCTCCATAGAAGTCTATGACAAAGCTCACTTGCAGCTTTTGAGAAGCTTTTATTCAGCTTTAGCTTTGCTTTGTTTTGGAGGTATTGCAGGTATGAAATATCCCAGGATGCATTGGGAGATCAGCAAGCAAACCAGAAAGACGTCATCAGCAGTCACTTCCAGTTCATATGTACTTATTCTGGAAGTGTCTGGTGTAGATATCACATCTGGTGTGCAGCGTGGATCAGCAGTAAGGTGAGTGGGGTCCAGAATAAAGAGGAGCAACTAGCAGAGAGCAAACATGGTGTACAACTTGGGAATGCTAAAGCGAAAGGTGAGCGGGCACTGGAGAGAGAGGACTGAGCGGTGAAGGATCAGCAAAGCTATCAAACCAGAGCAGGAGAAACTAGCAATGACACATGTGGTGCACAGCATGGGAACAATATAGCGGGAGGTGAGTGGGAACCAGAGAGAAAAGGATCAGCAAACCAGATCAGCAGAGCTGGGGGTTACTACTGAGTGGGGGATCATCCGAACAGGGGAGTACTACTGAGCTGGGCTTCAGCAAAGCAGGTGGTACTACTGAGTGGGACATCAATAGAGCTGGGGGTACTACTGAGAAGGGTATCTGCTGAACAATGGTACCAATCTTGAACAGGAGTACTAAAGAGCTGGGGATATGAGTGGCTGAGTGGGTTACTACTGAGCCAGGGTTTTACTAGGCCCCTTTAAAACAAATAGAAAAGCAACACACACAGAGGACATCTCCCAAGCTTCATTAAAGCTTCAAAAAAGCATCACCGAAGCATGCTGAAGCAGTAGGCGCTTTAAAGCAGAACTTTACCCATAACAACTTGATAAGAAATAATGTAATGTTCTTTAGCAAGGAACATAAATTTCACATTAATAATTATTCTCCCAAAATCAGAGTGTTCTGTAAATTGCCTCCTGCATTGCTCCTGTTTCTTCTTGCTGGAGGCTCCCATTTTGCTGAAGCCCATACTGTAGCCCCTGAGCAGCAGTGAATCATAAAGCGGACCTAAACCCATCGATTTAACGGTTTCAAAAAGCAGTTATATTACTGGAATGCTGGGATTGCTAACTGTGACATTTACTTGTGTCCTCTACCAAATTGTCAAACCAAATGGCTTTTGTCATAACCGATCACATGTGCAGCAGTATGGCAGTTACAGATCAAACAGAAGCAGCTTCCTTAACTGTAAAGTATAGGAGGGTTTAGTTCTGCTGTAAGACTGTCATCAGATCAGCCTCTACAAATTCAGCCTAAAAATAAAGAGCAACTGAGCATGTGCAGAAGAGGACGAGATGGTGTATTACTGGATTTTAAGCAGCATAGGCACTTATTTTTAATGTCTTACATAGCTATACCTGCAAAAGGGGCAAGCCTGAAGTGATTTAGAAAGACTTAATATTCTGAATAAAGTTCCATTTTTTAATGTGTGTTGAGGTCAAAGCAGGTGTGAATGAGCCCCTAAACCGATCTTTTCTTTGGCTTTTTCCAGTTTATTGTCACCTGGTGACACTGCAAAAACACACATCCAGTCCCCAGCTGGACTACAACCATATCTGCTTTTGTTTATCTCCATTATGGGCAGGATTGATGATGGGATTAGTAGTTTACAGAAGGAAGAAATGTTTGTTTGGTTAGTTCAATTTACATGAAGTAACAAGGATGTTGTATTTCTGGAAATATCAGTGATGTTTTCTGTTCTTACTGAAAATGTTTTTAGCCTGAAAAATTAAAACTAAAGCAGCTGCTATATCTAAGGAATGGTAAACTGCAATATATTACATTTTTTGTCTTGGGGATAGTTATCCTAATCACTAATTGTGCTCATTAATTCTAGCATAAACAATCATGTTTTTGTTAGTTAGAAGCTGTCCTCTTTCAGAAAAAGCAGGGTCCTCGCTTAGTTTTGTGAGTGTATTGCGCTGAATTTTTGGACAGATTTTATTAATAGCATGCTAATCTTGGGACAGTGGAGACATTAATGGACCAATATATTTATAGAAAAAAGATCTTTGTGTAATTTGTATGTGACATCTGCCCTTGTGCTCATGATGCCTATTAGACAAAAATAGGATGTTTAGGGCACACAAATATCTGCAGTGTTTTTCTGTTGATTACTAGACAGGAATGTGTGTGTAAATATATTTGCAAATTATAATACTTAAATCTTAGAGCAGAACTTCACCAGAAGCAAAGTCCTCCTCCCAATGGTCTCTGCCCCTGCCTTGGGTGCCATAATTATGACACGTGCAAATTTACCCACAGGCTTTGGCCTTCAGGTCCCCTGCTGGCTTTAAGACCGAGAACTGAGCAATTACATGATCATTCATTGTTCAGTTTTTGGTAACTGAGCAAAGATCAGTGACTCTGTTCTGCCCTTCCAGTGCTCACTGGAGTGCAAGGCTATGAAGGGGACAGGAGTGGCTGGCTAAGGCTCCCAGCGGCACAGTACCAGCGACCGGCTACAGGTCAGGCATCTGTGACCCCAAAAAACCTTTGTCCATATGTCTTTTTAACTTGTTCTAGCCCAGCCTATAGCAGATTGATGGCTGGACGAACCTTTTGTCCTTCCAGGTGGACGTCATATGACGTCCTCCTGGTCTCGTCCATGCCCCTGAGGGTGCACAGCTCAGCTCATCCCTTGGACACAGCTCATAGCTGATCAGGGTAAAGAACCAATGACATTGGTTCTTTACCATGTGATCGCTTAGGACTACCATAGTAGCAGTCTTTGCACTTGCGCAGATACCTGATTGTTCCAGCTCATGCGCAAATGCTGGGCTCCCTTGATACCCAAGCACTACAGCACAACTGTTTGCACACAGGGGGCAGGAAGACATTCTTGCCGAGGTGAGAAAGCAGCACAAATAAAGTACATTTAAAATTAAAATGAAATATCTGTTAATTGTTAAAACTCATGGGTTTTTTTGCTTTCCCTTCCCAGTAGTCAGGAAGAAATGTTTCCAAGTTTAAGTTAGTCAACTCTTAGACTAAGTTTGGAATTTCTTTCACTCTTATATCCGATGACTATGGTATTGGTTACTATGACAAGTACAGAATTTTCCTAACAGGTTCAGAGACTACAATCTCTCTATCCAAGAACAAAGAAAACATTTTGGCTTCAGATATTCTAAAGATTGCAGTTGTTGCACTGTACAATCAGACACAAGTAATTCAGATTGGGGGTTCTCAAGATGATTACAACACATAGCCTATGGCACTTCTAATTTACTACAAATTTTAAAGCAGACGTTTCAACATAGTATGGTAGATTCCTTTTCCACAAATGTAAAAGTGAAACTTTAGTCGAACAATAAAAGCTGAATTCAGAAACTTTGTAAAATGTGCAGGCATACTATGAGTTAGGAACAATGAGGTGCATGCCACCTCCTGGACTTAGCTCTCTTATTTAACATCTGATAGGTTTATGGTGCTCCCAGAGGAGATATGCAAGGCCCTGAAAGGGGAGAAGCACACATAGCAGCTCTGCCTGCCGCTCCCCTCTGCTGCCTATTCACTGAAGCCTTTGTATTTTGTGAATGAGTTTGCATAATACAAAGGCTTCTATGATTGTGCAGGGGAGGGGTGATTTGGGCATAGCAGCTGCATCGACTCTGCAGCTGAAGTAGCTGAGACCAGAAGTTCCAGTGTTGGAGCTCCTGGAACTATAGGGATAACTGTCTTCCTGGAGCTCCATAAACCTGCCAGAAGTAAATAATAGAGAGAAGTCCAAGAGGTAGCATGCACCTCATTGGATTTAAAAAAGTAATAAAGTGAGTTTCTTGACTTGTACCTACAAGTAAGCTTATAAAAAGGCTTACTGTAGGTGCAGTGAATCTCCTAAATGTAAGTCGTTTAGGAGATATTCATCAGTTGCAGCACATGCACAGTGATGCTGTGAATGCAGAGACTGTACGGCAATGATGACTCTATGGACATGTGCCATTCAAATGAACAGAGTCCGTTACCTTACCACCTAGAGCCTAATTATTGCACTATTTAGAGCATCTCCCCTCAAATGAGGTTCTCTTTGTCCTTCTCTTCTGTAAGCCTAAACTCCTTCTAATTCATTTCTCAGTGCTTTTAGGTTATTGTGTCATGAGAGAAGCTGCCACTGCTGGCCTCTCTCAAAGTTTCTAGTTCCCTGGCTGGTCTGACTTCAGTATGTTTCAGTCACAGTCCCAGAACAAGCATGCTGTAAATGAAGGTCAGAAAAGTGGCATGTATGAACAGGAGCCAGGCACTGTGTAGTTTTGTGATAGAAATAATACACCTTGTATGGAGGTGTGCCTTTAATAAATCATATGGTAAAACAATAAATAACCAGCCTGTGGCTTTAGGAAGCCAGGTTCCAAGATGAACGGCCCGTCCGCTCAGAGGGAAGCAGTGGAGTAGAATGCCTGTCAGTGCAGGGACCACGTTTACCCGACGTCCCAGCGTCCTGGATGACGTCACCACGATGTGGAGAGACGGAGGGGGGGGAACTCTTGCTGGAGCCGCAGCTTTAGAAGGAAGAGGCCGGTTGCTGGGACAACATGTTTCGCGCGCATGCGCTTTGTCAAGGTGTATTATTTCTATCACAAAACTACACAGCGCCTGGCTCCTGTTCATACCTCCCACAAACCGATGTGTTTTTACCATGGCAGCAGTGAGTTTTTTCCCCACCAATCATAGTTGACATATACCATTCACTTATTTCCTTTGGGACACATCTGTGCGCTTTTATCCAGACCGTTCTTCCAGAAAAGTGGCATAGCTACTTCTCTTCACACTTTTTCTGGGTCAGTGACTGAAGACACTGAACACAGCAGTGTTGATATAAAAGCAAGAATGACAGCCAAAAGCCTTAAAGTCCCTTTAACCATATTTGAATGAAAGGTACAGCTGAGCTGGATAGGTTTACAATGCAGGCTCTCACTATCAGCCTGATTTGACTGTGTAAGACATTATGGGAAATTGAAAAATATGGCTTTGCTACCATTACAGAGAACTATTATTTACATAATCACTCGCTCCACTGGCATCCAGTAATCGCCTCTTCTCTCCAACACTATTGGTTGTGGGCAGGCCCTAGCTGCCCTCACCTTTGGGCTCTGTTGGTTGTGGGTGGGCCATCGGACCCTGCTGCCCCTGCATTGTGTGTGATGATCTCAGAATGCGACCAGCAGACTGAACGCCAAAGAGAAGCAGCTTCGGGGAACAGTCCGGAGCAAAGGATAGAGTAAGTTAAAGTGCTAACAAGCATTTAACCCATTCAGTACAGGGGGAGCTTTACTGCAAGGATAGTATTTTAATTTGCTTGAAGTTCAGCTTTATTACAGAAAGCTCCTGTGCAGAAGCAAAAGTTCATGCTCTATTGCTGCACAGATCTGAAAGAAATAGCAAAACACATAGAGATTCAAGTGAGAATACAGATGCCTCTTTTATTTAGACAATACAGCGGGTAAAATAAGTATTGAACATGTCACCATTTTTCTAGGTAAATATATTTCTAAAGGTTTACTGCCATGAAATTTTCACCACATGTTGAAGTTGATAAATTAAGTTATGCATAATAAAATGAAATGACACAGGGAAAAAGTAGACATGAAGAAAGGGATGTGCAAAAAGACATGGAAAGCCAAGACACCAGCTGAAATCTATCAGTAATTAGAAAGCTATCCTGCCCTATGTCAGTGCAAATTAATATCAGCTGGTTCAGTCTCAACTGCATAATAAAATGAAACGACACAGGGAAAAAGTATTGAACACATGAAGAAAGGGATGTGCAAAAAGACATGGAAAGCCAAGACACCAGCTGAAATCTTCAGTAATTAGAAAGCTATCCTGCCAAGCTATTTGCATGTCAGTGCAAATTAATATCAGCTGGTTCCGTCTCAACTGATGGCCTATAAAAAGGTGTCTCATTACCAAAGTGTCACACAACAAACATCTCATGATGGGTAAAAGCAAAGAGCTCTCTCAAGACCTTTGCAACCTTATTGTTGCAAAACTTACTGATGGCATTGGTTAGAAAAGGCTTTCTAAACTTCTGAATGCTCTCTCGAGAGAGAGAGAGAGAGAGAGAGAGAGAGAGAGAGAGAGAGAGAGAGAACTGTTGGGGCCATAATCCGGAAGTGGAAAGAACATTGTTTCACCATAAACCGGCCATGACCAGGTGCTCTTCGCAAGATTTCTGACAGAGGAATGAAAAGAATTATCAGAAGAGTTGTCTAAGACTCATGGACCACTTGTGGAGAGCTTCAGACCTGGAATTAGCAGGTACAATTGTTTCAAAGAAAACAATAAGTAATGAACTCAACTTCCATAACCTGTATGCACGCTTACCATGCAAGACTCCATTGCTGATAAAAAAGCATGTTGAAGCTCGTTTCAAGTTTGCTGCACAACATTTAGACAAGCCTGTGAAATACTGAGAGAATATAGTCTGGTCAGATGAGACCAAAATTGAACTCTTTGGATGCCATAATACACTCCATGCTTGGAGGTCAAATGACACCCCAAAAACACCATACCAACAGTGAAGTTTGGGGGTGGGATCATGGTGTGGGGCTGTTTTTCATACAGTTCTGGGAAACTTCATGCTATCGAAGGAAGGACGAATGGAAAAACATACAAAGACATTCTTGATAATAATCTGCTGCCATCTACCAGGATGATGAAGATGAAATGAGGGTGGACATTTCAGCAAGACAATGATCTGAAACATTGAATCCAATAGAAAATCTATGGAAAGAACTAAAGATCATAGAAGAAGCCCACGGAACCTTCAAGATCGAAAACTGTTTGTGTTGGAGAATGGGCCAAAATCACACCTGAACAATGCATGTAACTAGTTTCCCCATACAGGAGGCATTTTGAAGCTGTAATTACCAACAAAGGATTTTGTACAAAGTATTAAATAAATTTCAGCGTGTTCAATACTTTTTCCCTGTATCATTCCATTTTTTAAATATAACTTAATTTCTGAACTTATTTGTTTTGGTTTCTTTGTATGTATGGATTGCATGGGTTGTTACCGACATGTGGTGAAAATGTCATGTCAACAGCACCTTAGAAATATATTTACCTAGAAAAATGGTGACATGTTCAATACTTATTTTACCCGCTGTATCTGCTTATTCCAGTGTTCAGCTTTAAATGCTCCATTATGATGTTCTGGATTTTATTTTTCTATATATTTTCAAAGGATTCAAGGAATTATATTGCCTTTTTTCTCCTGGACATGACTATTATACCCCTTTGGCAATACTATTAAGATCAATTGTAGAGTAGGATGGTGGGGTCAGCAATCTGTTGCATTTGCCCATAGGCATTGCAAGTACTGACAATAAGGACAGTAGGTTGGTTTTGTCTTATATTAAGTGAGAAATGTTTCAAACCATGTGCAATTTGATGTCTGCTATAAGACATTAGGTCTTTCTTCCCCCAGGTATTCTTCACGGAAGTTCTTCATTTTGGTTCACTGACTCATTTTTAGGGTCACTTGTTGGCTTACCACAAGGAATGTCTTAAATGCAGTACAGATATTGTGTTAACCTTTTACAGTGTAACTATTAGTAATGAGTATGTTTGTGAAAGGTATAGAGTTTTATAGCAAAGCCATCCAGAAATGCATACTGTGTTGTAGGTGGAGTGGAGCAATACTCTATCATCTTCTGGGCTTTTAACTGATCATGAAGACCCCACTGGAGAAATTTTCTGCAATTACCCAATTCTTCCAAGTTGAGAATATGTCTGGATTCACACTGTCTTGTGCCTTATGCAGTTTCATCTTTGCTCTTCCCCCTCCTTTACCAATTTCCTATGTACATTGGCTTTTGATCACATTAGAACTGCTTCTCTCCTAATACAAGTATATAAAAATGCAAAAGTAACTTGGAGCAGGTAGCTGAAATGTAGAAGAAAATCAGCTCAAGTACATTTCTTTAGGCATTCTGGTTGATCTCAAAAGCATATCAACCTGATCTCAAGTGCAGAATGAATATACCTGAAAATTAGTTTCATTTCCCCATAGCCTTTACCATACTATAGCCATTACCGCCACTGGACTGTCTGTACCTCATCAATAAATGCTCTGAAAACCATTCTGAGAATGTCTACATCTCAGTAGGATGCAGTGCTTTTCACGAGGTGGAATCATGTAGTGCCCAATAACAAGAGGATAACCTTTAAAGCCACAACATGGACACAAAGCAGTTAATTTACTAAAACTGGAGAGTGCTAAATCTGTTGCAGCTGTGCATAGAAACCAATCTGCTTCCAGGTTTGGTTTGGTTTGGACAAACCTCACTGTAATTGAACAAGCTGAAGTTATATTAGAAGTTTATTGGCTACCATGCAGAGCTGCACCAGATTTTGCTGTCTCCGGTTTTATTTAATCAACCCCAGTGTATTCCTAATTTTGGGCTCCACTCAGTCGTTATTTTGGAAATGCCTACATGTCACTGAGATGCATTGCTATCTTTGAATTTGTAATGCGACATAGACCCCTGTAGTGACCTGACAAAAAGTTTCAGCATACTTTTTATTAGTTTACCTCATTTATTTCTTGCTTTGGTACCAATGAGCCTTGTGAATCCTATGCACTCTTCCTGCATGTGCCAAAAACAAACCTAGCCCTGGCTGACTAGCTGGCTATCAGCCATTTCACTGTTTTGTGGACAGTTTAGGGCCAAACGAGGACTCGTTATGCCTTTTACCAATAGTATGCTTAACTGAGTGGCTTAGTATGCAAGTGTTCATCAAGCCTTTTTGTGTGGCACATACAAATGAACATCAGCAACGATATTGGCATGCACCATCTTTATAGCTTTCATTCTTTTTAACTGCTCTTTTGGATGACTGTTTATGATGGACTTTATTTTTCTTGACTTCCATTTCTTGCTTTTATTATCAATACCATGTATCACCCTAAACATTTACATCAGGCAGCTATGACCGTCTGACATGGTGTAAGTTTGTATCAGATAATTGTGATTGTATTTGAATTCGTTTGATTATCTCGGATGTACTTTTTATGTAGAACAAATCACTGCAATTACACAGCAGGCAAGAGGGGAAGGCTGATCAGCAATGATAAAGCCAAAGACAGATTAGTGTTTTGTGCTCCTTATCTCAGCCAACATCATTACTGATGAACTTTTATAGGTGGCTTTAAATGACCTGAAAGAAAAGTATTCCCTGACAGTATATACTGTGTGTATATATATATATATATATATATATATATATATATATGTGTGTGTGTGTGTGTATATATATATATATATATATATATACACATACATATATATATATATATATATATACACAGTGGGGATTGAAAGTTTGGGCACCCCAGCTAAAAATTTGTATTAATGTGCATAAAGAAGCCAAGGAAAGATGGAAAAATCTCCAAAAGGCATCAAATTACAGATTGGACATTCTTATAATATGTCAACAAAAGTTAGATTTTATTTCCATCATTTACACTTTCAAAATAACAGAAAACAAAAAAATGGCGTCTGCAAAAGTTTGGGCACCCTGCAGAATTTATAGCATGCACTGCCCCCTTTGCAAAGCTGAGAACTGCCAGTGTCATGGATTGTTCTCAATCATCGTCTGGGAAGACCAGGTTATGTCAATCTCAAAGGTTTTAAATGCCCAGACTCATCTGACCTTGCCCCAACAATCAGCACCATGGGTTCTTCTAAGCAGTTGTCTAGAAAACTGAAACTGAAAATAGTTGACGCTCACAAAGCTGGAGAAGGCTATAAGAAGATAGCAAAGCGGTTTCAGATGTCAATATCCTCTGTTTGGAATGTAATTAAGAAATGGCAGTCATCAGGAACAGTGGAAGTTAAAGCAAGATCTGGAAGACCAAGAAAAATATCAGACAGAACAGCTCGCAGGATTGTGAGAAAAACAATTCAAAACCCACCTTTGACTGCACGATCCCTCCAGAAAGATCTGGCAGACACTGGAGTTGTGGTACACTATTCCACTATAAAGAGATACTTGTACAAATATGGTCTTCATGGAAGAGTCATCAGAAGAAAACCTCTTCTACTTCCTCACCACAAAAATCATCGTTTGAACTTTGCAAATGAACATATAGACAAGCCTGATGCATTTTGGAAACAAGTTCTGTGGACCGATGAGGTTAAAATTGAACTTTTTGGCCGGAATGAGCAAAGGTACGTTTGGAGAAGAAGGGGCACAGAATTTAATGAAAAGAACCTCTGTCCAACTGTTAAGCATGGGGTTGGATCAATCATGCTTTGTGGTTGTGTTGCAGCCAGTGGCACAGGGAACATCTCACGAGTAGAAGGAAAAATGGATTCAATAACATTTCAGCAAATTTTGGATGGTAACTTGATGCCATCTGTGAAAAAGCTGAAGTTAAAGAGAGGATGGCTTCTACAAATGGATAATCATCCTAAACACACCTCGAAATCCATGGGGGATTACATCAAGAGGCGTAAACTGAAGGTTTTGCCATGGTCTTCACAATCTCCTGACCTCAACATAATTGAAAATCTATGGATAGACCTTAAAAGAGCAGTGCGTGACAGACATTCCAGAAATCTCAAGGAACTGGAAGACTTTTGTAAGGAAGAATGGGCAAAGATACCTCAAACAAGAATTGAAAGACTCTTGGCTGGCTACAAAAAGCGTTTACAAGCTGTGATACTTGCCAAAGGGGGCAGTACAAGGTATTAACTCTGCAGGGTGCCCAAACTTTTGCAGACGCCATTTTTTTGTTTTCTGTTATTTTGAAAGTGTAAATGATGGAAATAAAATCTAACTCTGGTTGACGTATTATAAGAATGTCTAATCTGTAATTTGATGCCTTTTGGAGATTTTTCCATCTTTCCTTGGCTTCTTTATGCACATTCATACAAATTTTTAGCTGGGGTGCCCAAACTTTCGATCCCCACTGTATACTGTCAGGGAATATTTTTCTTTCAGGTCATTTAAAACCACCTATAAAAGTTCATCAGTAATGATGTTGGCTGAGATAAGGAGCACAGAACACTAATCTGTATTTGGCTTTATCATTGCTGATCAGCCTTCCCCTCTTGCCTGCTGAGAGAGAGAGAGAGCTAATACAGCAAATGCCAACCAAATATGTATTGAAAATCATGTGAGTGTTATATTTTTTTAGTCCTTTAGATGACCGTTCTACACTTTTTGGCTACTTGTTTAATAACGTGCTTGCTATTACACATAACAAAACAGATCATGTTTCTGCAGAATACATATAACTTTAGACGGTTTTTTTAATATTATTGTTTTATCATACACTAGAATGATCTGTGATCCAAGCAACTTGATGATTGTTGGTCCTTAACATGGTGGCTTTATCATCTCAGAAACCTGCTAGAATTTTAATACACGACAGTGGTTAAAAGTTTACAGAGAATAGTGTGATGAGCAAAAAAAATGTTTTGTGACTGGCCAGTTTTGTGGACAAATGCAGTCTGTTAATGATAAAGGTCGGGGAAAAATGGCTAATATGTTCATGTTGAATGGAAAATCACAACTGTTCAGTAGTGGTAAGGTATCTATAAACACAAAGGATGTCAAGCCTTGAGTAGAAAGGGCTGCAGTAGGCAGAAGAAGACCATGTTAGGGTTCCACTCCTGTCAGCTAAAAGCAGGGAAAAAGGTTAAATTGGGGACATGATTGTCAAAAATTGATTATATAAAACTGGAAAACATTGACTGATCTAATAAATTATGATTTCTGCTGCACCAACCAGGTAGAAGGGTCAGATTTTGGTGAATCCTCTTTAATGAAGTGGAGTGAGAGGTGTGGAGCATTAATTTGTTCAAAGAAGTCTCCAGTAAGCATATGATTTAAAGTGAACCGTAACCTATAAGCTCTGTCTTATATGACTACAGGACCTTTCTTTACATTACAACAGGATCACAATGTATGATTTTTGGCAAAAATGGTCTAACAGACATGCTGCTTTCTGAAGAAATGGCTTCTTTTATGCCTCTTTGCCATTCAAACCAATATTATACAGAGATTTGATATGGTTGAAAGGCATTCTTCAAAGGAATTTGTGGGTAAATTTCTACTGTACTTCTGGTTTGTGCCAATCTTGAGGGACATCTTTTTATATATAACATCTGAGTTTTGATTTAACTTCAATTCTAGATAATTCAACCAGGAATACTCAGTGAGACATTTCAGCACATGCATAGTGTTTTGTATAGTTGACCTAATGTGTGCTTATACAGTATATTACATTTTTACAGATCCTCAATCTAGCACCCTCTGAAAATTGCAGTGCAAAAGCATATTTTGAGTAAGTTTAACAAACCTACTAGAATCCTAAATCAGAATTTTAGGCAAAACCCCAGCCAGTTTTTCTCCTGAATGATTGGCGAAGACATAGAACCTCTGTCATGTTTTAAAAGCTGTCTGTGTACACTCTAGAGCAGTATTTCTCAACCTTTTTCAGTCAGGGTGCCCTTGATTTTGAGTCTCGAGGCACCCCAGTCTAAGGCTTGGTTCACATTACTTCATTTTGGGAATGTACACAAATTTGCATGTGTTCCCAATACATAGACAAACGTGCGGTTCTTTAGTAGATACACAGGGTTGTTTTAATTCTTAATGGTACCCCTGCGCATTGGCAAACATACAGGCGTTAGATGTAACATTCTTTTGCTTCCTTTGTTTGATGAGACACCTACAGTAGCCAACAGGTGGGAAGCCTCACTTTCATCATTCACTGCGTGGTCTGCTAGTAATACAGAGTCATGTCTGAGCTTACTAAACTTCAAAAAGGGTAAATTGTTAGTGCTGCTTAGCTGATGCCTTTGTGACTTAAGTTGCCAATTTATTTACCATGTCGCAAGGTACAGTATCAAAGTTTATAACGGCATATACAGTTTCTGGGAAAATGTCTTCTGATAAGCATAAGCGTGGTCGACATGGTCAACTGACTGAAAGAGACAAAAAGGACATTTTGCAGGAGTGTGACCCGAAATAAGAAAACAGCTACTGTAAAAATGATTGCAGAGCTCAATCTCAGTCCTGTGAGTAGAACTCAAAAGGATGCCTCCCCCTTCCACTGCTGTCACTTTATTGTCCCGACTGAGCTCCTACTGTGCCAATGTACAGTTTGGCAGAGTGGGAGCTTGGTCAGATCTGACAGCCTTTCTCAACCAGGATTCTGTGGCATGGACCTCAGGCAATACCCCAGGGTGACACCCCAATTGAGAAAGACTGCTGTAGAGAAAGTACCTGCAATTTTCTTCTTTATTTGACACCTATCATTCAGACAGGAAAGAAAACTTGCAGTACGGACACAGCAATAAAATCCTAACAAATTATCCATGCACTACTAAATATGTATTTCTGTCATTGTCTCCTTCTGACACCCATCAAATAGACAGGAAGTGAGGGGAAATCTCCCCAGGAAGCCTAAAGCAATAAAAAAGTGAATTAGAGCATACACATTTCCCACTTTATCAAAAGTAAAAGAAATGTTTTGGTTGGAATTGAACTTTAAATTGTTTCAGGCATAAATTTCTGACTTAAAAAAAAAAAAGTTGAGTTTTTGTATTTTGAAATTGAATTGTATATGAAAGTGAAACATTTTAGTGTAGGATACATTTTGTAGTCAAATTAGAGAATTGGTCAATGGCTGGAATTCTTTTGCAAAGCTATAAATAGTTCTCATCGAAATGGAAGCAGCCTCTTTTGATTGTGCCAAAAGGTAGATTGCACTTAACAGACTAATAGGACAAAACTCAGTGTTGAATTGGTTTAGTTATACATGTATCTGTTCAAACACAAGCCTTTGCAACAGAGGATGATCAGTCGACATGTTTAAATAGCATGAACTCTATACTGCTAGTTGAAAATACAGTCCATTACATTGTGGAAAGAACACAAATTACAGGATTCACAGGTGAGTAGCGATCTTCAGTGATAATAAAGAAAATAAATAAATAATGAAAGCAATAAATTGAGTTCTCAGCTAGAGCAGATTGGTAGTGATAGCTTTACACCACTGGAAATCTCGTCCTTTGATCCAGATTGATAAACTCTGATCTGACTCATGCTGTCAATCAGCATAGGGACGTGGTCTGGAAAATATCACAGGGGTGTAAAAGGAAATTGTTATATAGAGAATTTATATGGCAGATCTCTAGATAATGGCTTCAGAGGAAGTATAAAAGATAAAAAAAAATCTTTGCAGAGCTGTAGAACGTATAAAAATTAGCAGAGATATGCATGCAAATGTATACATAGGGCTTATTGCATTAAGCATATCTCGTGCTTAACTTTACCATTATGTCCATTATGCCATGAATGGACAGTTCAACATACAGAACCTGGAATTACCTGACTTGGTGCCCAACCTGCAGCCCTTTGGTACTTGTAATGTGGCCCTTGGACCCCACAGTCTGTAGTGGTAATGGGAGCTTTGACTTGTAAAGGGGTAATAGCAGTGATCTCTAGTAGTTTTAAAGTGATTGTAAAAGATAACATTTTATTTTTTAAAAATAAACATGTTATACTTACCTGCTCTTGTAATGGTTTTGCACAGAGCAGCCCTGATCCTCCTCTTCTCGTATCCCCCGCCAGCACTTCTGGCTCCTCTCCCCGCTGAGTACCACCAGAGCAAACCGCTTTTTATGGGATCACTTGTGCGTGCTTGCTCCTGAGCCAGCTCTGTGTGTCCATAAGACTTGACCCTCGTCTCCTACTCTCTCCTCACTGGCTGTGATTAACAGCAGAGGGCTCCAATGGCTCCCAATTCTATTTCTGAGCCAATGAGGAGAGAGATCCTCTGCTCTCGTGCACATTGCTAGATCGAGATCAGGCTCAGGTAACGGTGGGCACTGCTTTTAGAAGGTTTTATTACCTTAATGCAGAGACTGCATTAAGGTACAAAGCCTTCTGCCTTTAGAACCATTTTAAATAATACTGTATGTTCCCAGTGTCTTACTGTCTTCTGCAGAATACTGTATCTCCAGTGTCCAACCAAACTTGTAACAAGTTCCCAGTCTCTGACCATCATTTCCTCTAGTATGATGGCAGTGTCAGACATTCCTTTCTTTATTTCTTTAATAAAGTGACTTTGTCACAAGGAAAGTATGGGAACTGCAGTTGTAAGCCTTCTTAAGAAAATGTTGGATGCCTGACCATGTCTAACGTAAATATTTTTGAATAGCAGACTCAGAACAAACATTGTTTAAATGATTGGTAAAATTCTACATCTCCATAGTTTTTAAAAGCCAGCAACTCAGACAGCATTGAAGCCAAAGGATAAGCATGACAGCCCAGGAGCCAACATTCTCCAAACTAAGGCCATAGATGGTTCGAATCTCCGCATGCTCAGCAGGGATCAGCCGAGATTCGAACCATCAATGGGCAGGCTGATTGTACCCAATTCCATTGTTGTACGATTCTTCATGCGATTGCCAATGGCTTTAGCTGCCAGCAGTAATCACTGTGTTCTCCCAGCAGGGATGGCTCCCCGAGCCCTCCTGCTGGGAGATCACAATAGCGCAGCGGTACTGTGTGACGGGGGAGCGATTTTCTTTCCCGCAACCTGTGGAAAATTGGAACGTCCATGGCCCGCCAAAGCAACGGCAGCCTTCATGGTTTTCTCATGAAGGAATCCCTTTAAGTTCTGAGTAGAGAATTGTCAGCTTTATGGCTTCATGCACATGGGACATTTTAAAAATGCTCCTGCTCTTTTTTGGCAGAAAGAAAGCCTGACACCTGTCAAAGTGTCTAATGCATTTAGAGACGTTTACACACGTCATGCATTTTTTCTGCCAAAACACTGCTGCTCCTGAACGCACTGGCCCTGGCTTTTTTTTCTGCTGGTAAATGCTACTGCTACTGAAAGCTTCTAAGTCTATGTGTGCAAGGACACATAGGATAACATGGAGGACCTAAAAGTGGCTGCAAAAACGCCCTGTGTGCATGAGGCCTTATTGTTATCCCTGGCCAGTTCGACAGAAAGTGAGGGGACATTTACCCAATGAGATCACAGGCGGTGATTAAAATCTGACAGTGGTCTGTGCTTCTCCACTATATCCAAAACACTGAAAAAAGCTCTGCATGAGCAAAGGTCACAGTACTGTAGAAATTTATGAGGAATGACTTTTACTTGTCCTTTTTTAATTCATGCTTCTCTGAGTGATCAGTTTGCACCAACTCCAGACAGAGATTCTATTCCCTCCTAATATTTTGCAAATCTAATAAAAAGAAATTTGTCTTGTTTTCTCTGTTGTGGAGATTTCCCCTGACTTCCTTGTCCCAGTGACATCTTGTGACAGTCTCACATGGGATATCAACAGGAAGGGAAGTGAGGGGAAATCTCGAAACTTGATAGAGGTTACAACCATTCCCCACTCTTAATAAAATCTGTTTGGTACTCCTGGGTGTAGGTTATATTGGGATTAAGAATTTTGTTTAAAATACAGGCAAAACTTTTTTTTTTCATTTTGGATAGAACAAGGGAGGGTTATAACCTTCCCATTCAATTTTCTTTCGCCATTCATGTCCCATCTCCCTTCACTTCCTGTCCCATAGCTAAACAGGAAGTGGGGGACAATCCCTGCAAAATAAGGGAATCCTTTGGGGACCCCCAGGTTACCAAAACTGATGTCCCCGTTGGAAGATTTCCCCTCTATTACTTATCTGGGGACATCCCAACATTTGGGATTTACTTTTAATGATAATGGTAAACATGACAAATAGGGTGAATCTCCCTGATGGGAGCACAGACCGCAATATAAACGGTCAAGGGTTCTATCCCAACTCCACTCTATCCAAAACAAAAATGATTTGCCTTTATTTTTACTTTAAGGTATAAGAAGGGGTAAAAAGCGCCTTAGTAAAAAATCAACAAGCTGCTATGCATGAGATAGGTACCAATGACCTATGAAATAGACAATATATGTGGAAGGTGCAGCGCTTATAACCAAAATATATGTAAAAGTACCTGTTGGATCAAAAAAAAAAATCAAGGATATGAGGTAGTCCCGTAAACATAAGTAAATGGAAATATAAATAGTTGAGGTGGCTTTGATATCCGTGTTGAGGTGGTAATGAAATGCGCACTCACCGGACGCGCATATTAAATGCGCCTAAATGCGCGTCCCGTGAGTGCGCATTTCATTACCACCTCAACACGGATATCAAAGTCACCTCAACTATTTATATATATATTTACTTATGTTTACGGGACTACCTCATATCCTTGATTGTTTTTTTTTTTTTGATCCAACAGGGACTTTTACATATATTTTGGTTATAAGCGCTGCACCTTCCACATATATTATACTTTAAGGTATTTGTTAGTGCAAAGACACATTTCAATATTTTATCAGCTGCAATTTTTATGTCTCTAGCCAGATTTAGGGCTTAGTACAGTATTTTTAATAATCTCTACTTGATCATCTTTGTCAGAAATGGAGGTTGAGGCATAGTGCAATGAAAAATAACATCTTCGAGAGTAATAAGTTGCTGTACACAGGGGAAATGCAGTATGCAATTTCACTCTGGAAACTCTTTATCTGTCTATACAAGGGGGGTTATTTGCTAAAACTAGAGAGTGCAAAATCTGTTGCAACTCTGCATAGAAACCATTCTGCTTCCAGGTTTTATTGCCAAAGGTTAATTGAGCAAGATGAAATTAGAAGCTGATTGGTTACCATGAACAACTGCACCAGATTCTGAGTGCTCCAGTTTTAGTAAATCTACCCCAGTGCGTTTTCTCTGTTCCTGAAGTGCCGAAACCGCTTTGAATAGTTACCCTACAGCATCAATTCAAGGCAATTTATTTTCAGGTTTGAATAGAGAGGAGAAGCATTTACCTCATTTCCTGGTTTGTCCCTTGACAGGAAGTAAAGAAAAAACTCCCACATGGGGGACACATAAATACAAAAGTGACTGACTTTCTAGTCCTTCCTCACTCTATCCAAAACTAAACCATACAAAGTTTTGGTTGTGTTGGGATTTAATATCTCGCTTTAATTAACTAGATACAGACATGTAATGTATGCCATATTACATAGATTTATATATGTTCCTATGTTTTCAACTTTTGTAAACATCAACTAACTTTTTTTTTTTCTTTTTCATTTAAGGCTTATGATGGCTTTGCCAGTATAGGAATTTCCCGCTTGCTGGAGCCCTCTGACATGGTTTTACTAGCAATTCCAGACAAGTTGACTGTTATGACTTATCTGTATCAAATCCGGGCACATTTTAGTGGACAAGAATTAAATGTTGTCCAAATTGAGGAGAACAGCAGTAAAAGCACATATAAAGTGGGCAACTATGAGACTGATACGAACAGTTCAATTGACCAGGAGAAATTTTATGCAGAACTTAGTGATCTAAAGCCAGATGGTGTACATGAACACAAGGAGGCAACAGCTACTGTGGCAGATTTTGTATCAAATGATGATTCTATGTTCGCTAATGATATTGGAATAAGGGACCATGAGGTCAAATCCCAAGACTTAACTGAACAGTCCAACACAGAAAAGGTCTTGCCTACTCCCAGGACTAGAAGTCACCTAGAGTTACAAAGCTTCAGTAGGACTTTGGAATCTGAAGAACAGAGGAAATATGATGGCAAATATTCACCTCATATACAAGCCCAGCCAATAGCTGCTAAAAGGAAGTTGCTTAAACCTGATGTTGCAGATCTTGGTGATTTGTCTTCCATTCCTCTTTCTAGTAAGCAGAGCACATCTTCTGGCACCACATCTGGAGACTCCTATCAATATATTTCATCAGAGCAAGCAAAGACTAGCTTAACCTCCCCATTAGAATGTAGGGGACTGGATAATGGGGCTTTAGAAAAAAAAACTGTCTTGCCTGCTGTAAAATCTGGGGTTACGAATGAAACATTTGGAATTGTTCCTACAAAAGGCCCTTCTGTACCACAGACTGAAATCAGTGCGCTATTGGATGCTACAAAGTCTGTGTCCAACCATTCAGATCATGCTGGAAAGACACCTGAGGTGAGTGAGTTATCTGTCTAAAAACTGTGCTATCTGACTACTACTCTGTTCCTCTGTTCTTCTGAGTGTGCCTTTTGTGAAGTTTAAAAGTGTCTAATAATATTCACTGTGCTTGCCATGTCAAAAAATTCTGGTAAAATAATGCAACATGGAAGCCTCTTGCTCTGTAAGATGTCCATACAATTTGCAATCTCTATGTCTGTACGTTGTCCTTTCGCTTTACCAAAATGATGTAGGAACTACATAAGTAGTCCATCAGATTTGTTTCCAATCAGACATGTCCTTACAGTATGTAGTTATTGCCATGTATAAATGAAATTGTGTAGTCATAGACTGTAAGGTGTATGGCCAATTTTACAATGTTCAAAACAATTTATGTTAACCACCATTCAGAGATGACTTCAGTAAAGTGTTTGACCTTTTCTATGGTCTATTTTAATGTTCTTTGTCCATAATCTTATAGAAATCTTAGTTTATATAATTTCAAAGTGATTCTAAAGCTAATTAGCGTTACAGATTTCAGTTGAGCTGTTTCCACAAGAATAAGAACTGTTAGTCTAGCATGATTCTAACCAGTCAGTGAATATAAGGCCTGTTTTGTAAGTTTAAATCTTCTCAGCTTTAATTGGAATAAGCTTGGTTGAGTAAAAATATGTTCATAGTCTGGCCACATATGAAGCAGCCTATGTATTTTGTATAGATTTATATTCTCTTATACAGATGACCTGCTAAAATGTCATCAGTTAAAAACTTGGCATTGCTTTATTTAACATCTTGATGTTTCATGTACATTATGTTTATAGAGCTGGAGAAGACCAGTTATTGTCTGTTGCCAAGTACTTAAGCCATAAAGACACCAGATCATTTAAGTGACAAAAGGAATCTTGCACAATGACTGCATGTATTCGCCAATACATTTAAGATTTTCACCCCCTCTTTAATAATAGACAACTGATAAAGTTTGGGCAAGATATTTAATATATATATATATATTATATATATTAATCTTTACCTTGTAAAACAACCCATTCAGTTTAAAATAGAAATGCAAGGCAATTTATTGAAATACATTCTAAATACATTTTTTTTTTTTTTTTTTTTATAAGTGATCACACAAACTCTGTTCCCAGCTGCATACGGAGTTTGGAGATATGGGGGTAGAGACTCCTTGTGCCAAGGGGGGGGTTGACAGCAGCTTGAATGGAGCTCCATTTGACATAGTTCCGTTTGCATCATCGAGGACAAATGTTCCCCTCTTGCATCAGTTTTTATGCTTAAAAGCACCGCATAAATTATTAGGACACTTACCTTTCTGGGGGTCCAGCGGTGTCCTCACCCTGAGCCGATTCTTCATTCGGCTATTGGGTGCTGGTGCCACCGTCTTGACTAAGTGAAACCAGCCAGTTTCCTACTGTGCACACGCAAAGCATGCTGCACTTTGTGAATGGGCTGCAATCCTCTCGGACCTTTTTGAGTTTCCCAGAAGGCTGCGTTGGGGGGCGAACTTCCAGCACAGTTCGCCGCAGCAAACTGGGCCAGAAGTGGGACCTGTCAAAACCTGGTACCTGCTCCCTCCCCCCAAAAGGTGCCAAATGTGGCAGTGGAGAGGGGAGGAGACAGATAAGCGGAGCTTCCACTTTTGGGTGGAACACTGCTTTAAAGATATTGTTTTGTTCCTAATTGACTCCGTTTATACCTGTCCAGATATAGAGCAGCATACTTCTGAATTCTTCCAGGTTACCAGTCTGGGCTCCCCTAAAACTCCCCAACCTGTCAAAACCTTCTTGGTACACTAGCTACTGCAACAGTTGTATGGTGACCAGTTTAATTCCTGCAAGATATTTTCTCTTCCCAAGCTTACTAAACAATACCTTATTTAGAAGGTGTTAAACAGTGGGCCTTTCCCATTGTGGACCCTACCATTTCTTGCCTTAACAGTGCACTGACTGTTCCTGTTGAGGACATTACGGTTGACTAATGACTGGAAACCCTCTTCATATTTTTGTTCTTCGTGCCCTGCAATTTGCCATTGCTGTCATGTAATTTGGTTAAAACATGAGCGCTTAGACCAAGGATATGACAAAGGCACCTCAATCGATCCTTCATGTTTACTTAGTCTTGAATCTGTTAGAACTCTTGCCTGTTGCCCTACCTTTCCACACTTATGGGCTTGTGTATATTGTACATCTCATATCCAGGATGAGCCTTCTGTCTGTTCATATGAGACCACTTTGGCTTACATGTTGGCCTGCAGAACAACAGTGCAGCAGAGGCTCACTGTGTATTCCTTTTGAGGTGAGAATGTCTCTGTGGTGCCTTCATGGAGGAGAGAGTACCCTTTTGCCCCAGCTAAAGAAGTCTAAGCCACAGGATAAACTGTTGTTGCTTGGAAGAGTTTTTTTTGTATTTCTCTAACCTCTATAAGTCCAAATCCAGGATTTGCTCCCTTCACAAACCTTAGACCCCAAAACCTTCTAAACCTGTGAGCTCTTCACAGTATGCAAAGGGGGAGTTTAGCCTTTGCCATGACCTAGACCAAAAGCACCTCGGTACAGGAAGCTACCAGCTGGACTTTCCATTTCTGCCTCTACAAGACAACAAACCTTCATGCTGCTCTGGTACAACTCTCTCAGGGAGTCATTGTGGTGGTTCCAGAAAAAGAATGGTTTGTAGGTTTCTACTCAACCTGCTCTCAATTCCCAGAGAAAAAGGGAGCATATGCCCTATTCAGAATCTAAAAGCTCCCAATTTCTTCATTAGAGTGCACACAGTTCTACATTGAATGTCCAAGGTTAGTCATTGCTTCCTCCATCCAAAAGACTTTCTGGCCTCTGTGGACATCAAAAGTACCTATTTGCATGTCCCTGTCTTTCCAGAGCTTTGATGCAAGCTGCGTCTTGCCATGGGCATGTATCAGTGCCAGTTTGCTGACCTCCCCTTTGGTCTATCCTCTGTGCCTTGAATATTCAATAAGGTACTAGCCCATTTGCTAGTCATGCTATGTTTACAGAGCATCCCCATACAGAGATATCTGGATGACTTCCTACCGAGGAAACAGCTAGCCCAGACGTTACCAGTCAATTCCCAACATTCTGTTCAGAATTTACAGACCTTCGGTTGGATTATGATTCTCCAGATGTCAGCCCTGGAAACTGACACATTAGCTGGAGTATTTAAGCTTCCTTCTAGAGACTCCTCAGTCCAAGGTTTTTCTCTTGCAAGACAAACTTCTGACCCTCTGGACTTATGTTCGAACTCCCAAGTTGCAGTCCAGGAACTCTTCAAATTTCTCCTTTTGCATGACAGTTCTGGCATTGGTGGTAGCCTTCCTTCAAGGCAGTTCCATTTGCTCAATTCCACTACAGACTATTTAAATTCAACATTCTGGCTGCATTGGACAAGAAGGTACAGTATCTGGATTTACTGTTTCACCTGACACCCATGACAAGGTTGTATCTGGCCTAGTGGCTCCTTCCATCAGTCTGGAAGATTCCTGTGTCACCCTATCTGTGTCTGGATGTAGCTTGTTTCCCATTGAATACACTGGAGTTACAAGCGATTTGATTATCCCTTAAATGCTGGGCCTCTCTCCACTGCAAAGTCATCAGACCAGATTCAGTTGGACGATGCCACAGCAGTGGCATACCTCAGTGTTCAGAGATGAACCAGAGGTCTTGTAGCTCAAAGAAAAGCTTCTGGTTTGGACAGAACTTCACTTTCCAACCCTGTCCACTGTGCACATTTCAAGTGTTGAAATTTGGTGGGTGGATTTAGATCAGGCTGATGCTCCATGTTTATGTAAAAATATATGTTGGTGTAAAAAAATTACATATAATTATACATTCCATTTAAGGAACTACTCCATAAGTTGTTTTTTTTTTTGAGACAGCAAAACTTCAAAGCCAGCGTAATGCTTAGCTGTAGCAATCACTTGCCAGGCAACGTGTTTGAGGCCAACAAAACACCTACTCAGATCTTGTTTTAGAGCATTAATTCTTGAAAGCACCATTCACACCAGGATAGTCCATTAATGCATGCTAAGGCAGCCCATTCATTGTACAAACCACACTGGACCAAAAATCATACCTGCTGCATTTTTTCTAGACCAGTGTGCCACAGCACAGTCTTGCGTCACAACTTGATGTGGCACACAGCATTGCAGATGCATTTGATGCCACATGCCTGTTACCACAGCCTTGTGGTGAGAAGGAGCCTTAAACTGGCTGTAAAGGTATTCTATGCATGAAGGTAAAAAACCTTCAGTTTGCAGCTTCCCCCACAACCCCACCTAATATTTACCTGAGCCTGATCCAGTGTTGTGCACAAGAGCAGCTGTTCTTCCTGGTTTCTGCCTCCTTATTGACTGAGAGGCAGCAGTGGGAGCCAGTGGCTCCTGTGGCTGTCAATCACAGCCAGTGAGGAGGGCGTGGGGGTGACACTGAGCCCTGTTCTGTGTGTCCTACGGGCACACAGAATAGGGCACAGTAGCAATCACACACGAGTGCTCCCAGGGCAAGCAGCTTGCTATGGGGGCACTCTAAGAAAACCATTGCACAGTGCAGATATGTATAACATGTAAAAGTTTTTTCCTTTAATTCTACCTTTAATATCACTTTAACATGGATTTCTTTTATTAAAATTTGCACCTGACAATGGACTTCTGAAGCTAAATTTAGGGGAAAAAACCTCTACCTATGCAATGCGTCTGCCTCTCCACTGTAAGGGTTACATGCTCGTTTTGCCTAGGGGATAATCAAAAAGTTATACTTGCCTTCTTCTTTGCTTCAACAGGCTTTCACTGCTTCATGCAACTAGTGCCTTAAAGTTTCTTCCCTTCGTTGCCCAACGGTTTGGAACTCTTGTTTATCATTCCATACAATACAGGACCTACAGTCCTGCATTGTACAGGAGGATTTCAAGGGCCCACCCACATACTAGAGCAGAGGAGGGTGCCGGTTGCTGAACTATTGAGAAATAGGTTAAGTATATTCCAGTATTCATCATCCCCTAGGCAAAATTAGCAGTTAACCCTTGCATTAGGAAGAGAGACTAGCTGTGAAGGTAAAGATTTTCATCCCTGAAGTTCAGCTTTAATTTTGCATGTTGTTTGCCAGCGTAGATGTGAAATGAGAGTTGTTTTGATTGTATTAAGTGAAACAGGGTTAATTAAATTCATTTACTGCCCCACCTAATAAATCATAATGTGTCATGTCTGTTTTCTTGGGAGTCAGTCTAGGTGGAGTCAGAGTGGCTTGGAATGCTGAATAGTTTACTGACACTCTGATTCTGAAAAATTCCGTTCTCATTGGTCACAGAAAAGGTAACTGCCCTAGATTTTTAAATGGAGACCTGCATTATCTGAAGGCTGTTTAACTCCTTTGCTCTCGGCCCAGCCTCTCATTTTTAACCCCAGTTGGCCACACCATCTTAGGCTGGCCACACATTATACAATTTTCTTATTCAATTTCCTTTAGATTTACCTTCACCTGTAGTAGTGCAAGGGTCTGGCTGATTGCATACAAATTGAATATGTTTAGGTTTGACCTCATGTTATATGGTTTGGTAAATCTAAAGGGAAATTGTACAAGAAATTTGTATAATGTATGGCCAGCCTTAGCTAATATCCTTCCCAAACTATATATTTTCTGAAAGCTCAGGGCCTGTAGAAATTAAGAGCGTTCTACTGATTTTGTACATCCCATGATAGTTGCACACATGCAACAATTGCATACAAATACAACCTTACTTCCAAAGGTACAAATATCTGTAAATTTAAAATTTTCTTTTTGTGCAGTGGGGAAAATCAAAGGCAAGCAAAGCTGTAAATAACCGACTTAATGCGGAACTTCACTCTCTCAACCAATATTGACAATTTTTAATCCTTGTGCTGCTAACATTAGTAAATAGATAAAAACATATATTATATTTACTTGCTTTAAACTTTTTTTTTTTCAATATCTTCAGTTACTTCCTGGTTTCCATGCCTAGGCATACATCCCAGGAGTCTTCAGGAGTGGAGGAGGGGCTTTGTTAGCTAAGGCAGATGGATTGGAGATTCCAGGAAGTAAACTCATCTGCCCTTACTTAAGATGGCCACAGACAGAAACGCTAGAGGGGTGTTTTTCAGAGTGATTTCTCAGCAAAATAAAGCATGGAGACATAGATGGATGGGGGTTTGCTCTGAATGTTAACAATGAATTAAATAGCGTTTTTGGTTTGTGCTGCTCAGATGCAGTATAATTCCACTTGTTAAAACTGCCATCATAGGTAAGTCCTTCATATAAATGAAGCAGGTGGAATTTACCATAACTGGAGCAGACAGAATCTGGAGCAGTTGTGCATGACAACCAATCTGCTTTTATCTTTCATTTTCAAAGCTTAACAAAATAGGCGAAAGATAAGTTGATTACACAGCTACTCCAGATTCTGTCTACTTAAGTTTTGATATATTTGCCCCAATGTTATTTTTTCTGAACTTCATCTGAGCCATTTGTAAAGATGCCATTCAGAATAAATACAAAGTCACATTATTAGTGGGTTGTATTTCTTTTGTGTAGGTGTTTGACAGCAGCTGTTATTTTAGCCTGCGTTCACACCTGAAAAGAACCTGAACCAAGCGCACGTCTAGCGATTTTGAAGCATTTTTTTTCTAGCATAAATGTGTGTTTTTAAAGTGTTTTTAAAACTTTGTAAGTGTTTCTGCACATCTGTCAGGCTTCAGGTGTTGGTTTCCTGGATGTGCATTGGGAGGAGAGAAAAGTCATGCGCTAAAATGCTCAGAACGATGTGTTGCGTGTTTGCTTAATACAATAGTTTGTGTACTTTTTTGCATGTAGGGTGTCGAGCTACAAGCGTCTGGGCGTTGAAATATGAACAGGCACAATTACAAACAATAGGACTCTGCATTCCAACATCCAAATAACGGACTGCACACCAAAGACATTCAATTCCAGCCAGGGTTTATTGTAATGACAGCACACTGCTCACTCCCACTTTAGGCATACTACAGATTTTAGTGGCAAGAATTAGCCGATTCCTGCAGCAGGAGATCACAGGCTTATGCAAACAGCTGCTGACAGCCAGCCTGAAAAGAAATGACAGGCTGGGAGGAGCACTTAGGCGGCCTAACCCTACAAGGCCTGACTGCCATTTAAGAGCCAAGGGGAGATGGAGAAGGCAGAGAAAGGGACACTGGAGAGAAACTGTAGACTTCTGCATTTGATCAGCAGTTATTTGGTTGCCTGATCAAATATACAAAGCCATGCAAGGGAGTTGCATAAAGCCACCAGGTGTACACATTAGATGTAATCGGCAGCTTATTAGCTGCTCGGTACATCCCTTCAATAAAATACAAAGTTTCAGATACTACTTAATTGTAAGTTCTTGGTTACTGAAGTAACCATGAGCTTACAGGTCTTTAACCACTTGCCTACAGGGCACTTATACCCCCTTCTTGTGCAGGCCAATTTTCAGCTTTCAGCGCTTTCACACTTTGAATGATAATTGCACGGCCATGCAACACTGTTCCCATATCAAATTTTTATCATTTTTTTGAGACAGTGCTTTCTTTTGGTGGTATTTTAATCACCTCTGGGTTTTTATTTTTTGCTAAACAAACCACAAACAACTGAAAATTTGGAAAAAAAAAAACATTTTTCTCCTTCACTGATGTACGCTAATGAGGCTGCACTGATGGGCACTAATTATGAGGCACTGGTAGGTGACACTGATGGGCATTGACAGGCATCACTGATGGGCACTGAAAGGCAGCACTGATAGGCTGATAGGTGGCATGGAAAGTCAGCTCAGATGGGCACTGATATGTGGCATTGATGTACACTGGTAGGCACTGATATGTGGCATTGATGGGCACTGGCAGGTGGCATTGATGATCACTGACAGCTGGCATTGGACACTGACAGGTGGCACTGTTGGGGCTACACTGATCATCAGGGCACACTGATCATCAGTGCCCTGATGATCAATGTACATGTCCCCTCTGAGGGATGCCGATTACCGGCTCTCCTCTCGAGCTGTCAGCGTGACAGCTCAAGAGGAGAGAAATGAAGATAACCGGCATTTCCCTATTTACATGCAATCAGCTGTAATTGGACATAGCTGATCACATGATCGAGCCGAAACCTACTTAACTTCTTTTAGCCCCCCCCCCCCCGCTCCATTTGGCTGCTGGGAGTGAAGGGAGGAAACACAATTTAAACCTACCTCCAGCTCTCTCCCCAGCCTCATGACAGCACTGTGCCAATTACCGGACACCACCTCTGTCATTTGAAGGGAACAGGAATACGTCACATTCTGTAGTACTACATACTCGGAAGTACCAGGGTATATGTATTTGTTTCTGACAGCCGGGAATGCTCAAAGCACAGCTTCCTTTAGAAATTCATTTGATTCCAAAGTCTGTAATTTAAGAAACAAAAAAAATGTTGTACTTACCTTCTCTGTGCTATAGTTGTGCACAGAACAGCCCCGTTCCTCTTCTTCTTGGGTCCCCCTGCTGCAGTCCTGACACCTCCCCCCTGCCGAGTGCCCCCAATAGCAAGCCTTTTGCTATGGAGCACTGGTGTAGGCTCGCTCCCAATCCATGCTTCTGTTAATGGACATAGTCCATTCACACATAGAGCGTGGCTCAGCCCCGCCACCGTTCTCTCCTCATTGGCTCACTGTCTGGGACTTACAGCAGCAGGAGCCAATGGTTCCTGCTGCTGTGTTAGCCAGCGAGGAGAGAGACACTTGGGAGAGCCGCTGCTCTCATGCACATCACTGGATTGAGATACAGGTAAGTATAAGAGGGGGTTGAAGCGGGAGCTGCACCCAAATGGTTTTTTTACCTTAATGCATACCTGAATGCATTAAAGTGATTCTAAAGGCTTAAGTAAAAAAAAAAAAAAACAAGTCTATACTTACCTGCTGTGTGCACTGGTTTTGCACAGAGCAGCCCAGATCCTCCTCTTCTCGGTGCTCCTGGCCCCTCCCTCCTGTTAAGTGCCCCCACAGCAAGCAGCTTGCTATGGGGGCCACCCGAGCATGGTCACTCCCGAGCCGCTGCTCCGTGTGTCCATTCATTCACGGAGCCGCAGCTTGGCCCCACCCCCCCTTCTCATTGGCTTACTGACTGTGATTGACAGGAGCGGGAGCCAGGATAGCTGAAACTCGAGTGCACATCGCTGGATCGATAGGGGGCTTAGGTGAGTATTGGGGGGGGGGTTACTGCACAGTGAGGGTCTTTTACCTGTGGCAGGCTTGTTTTTTTTTTTTGTCTTGTTTTATTTTTGTACTATGCAGTGCATTTTTTACACGTTTTGCTAATCCTTACCATGTAGTATCATTTATTCATGTGTTTTTCTGGAAACTGCACCAGCAGTGCGGCATATAGTATTTTTTTACAGCACACCACAACAAAATACATAGTGGTGGTGAATGTATTCTAGGTTTATGGTGAAGGAATAGGGACAAGGGATAGTGTGAGAATTAAGATAGCTGATTATAATTAGGTTTGGGATTGGGATGGCAGCACCATGACTGGAAGTGCTTGGCACAATAATACATCACAGCCTACCAGTTGCAAATTGCTAGATCTCCACATATTTATGCAGTGGTAGAGATACAATTAAGTAAATAAAAGCAGTAAACCAGGGCTCAACAAATCCCAGGCACCATGTCTCCATGGCAACTAAAAAATGTGTTCTGGCTCTTTTGCTTTTGTCAGCCCATTGAAAGGAGAGAAAAAACTGTCTACAATAGATAGGATAATATTCCTGTATAGTAGTTAAGTCCATATGTGTCTATGGCTCGTCCATTACACTGTAAGTGGTAGAGTAATTTTTTTGAAGACTAATGGCGTGGAACGCCGTGGCCGCTCTTTGGGAAGATGTCTGCTGCAATAGAGACAAAGCTGTACCGTGTGTGTCCTCTAGTGTTTGGGACTGATGACAGGTACACAGATATCTGTATGAGCGGACTTATCTTCCGGGAGGGACCAACAGACAGATGACGGGGATGTCTGCCCAGAGCCAGGGCTGGTCCTCACTCAGCAGGCTCTACCCCTGGCTTCACGCAGTCAGAGGGAGCCCCGGGATGGCCTGCCATGGTGAGTAGGAGATGGGTGAACGGAGAGGCCATACAAAGTCTGTCATTACCCCCAGGCTGCTGACATCACTAACTTCATTCTATCCAATGGATTTACAAGACTGCAGTTCGGATGTATAGCCAACCCAGTTTTCTGCTTCTACTCCGTAGACCACACAGACCCTCCTCTACTCCTGTGTTCAGCTGCCCATGCACATTGTACAATCTCCGGGCAATCTCCTATAGAGTTACCAAAATTATATAATATGAGGACCTACAAAAACAATGTTTTCCAATCAGGCAGGCCCTTGCAGCACATAGTTGATGGAAGGAGATTTTACAATCCGGTTGTATAGGGTATAGTGAGCTTTAAAGTGGGACTGCACTCTCCGTGTTAGATATGCGCACTCCTCAAATCTGAGAAAGGAGCGTGCCTGTCCAACACGGACATCACTCATGCTCGGAAACACGTTGTACATTCTTGGCTCCTAACTTTTTTAGCAAATTTTTCAATCCCTGCAGTAAATTATAAATTGAAAAAATATAAGATTGTTTAGAATCCTATACAATACATCAGTCTGTTTTTAATGTATTTTATGGGATTAATCTACTCGAAAGTGATATTTTAGTTATGAGTACAGCTTGGTGAGCTGAGTCAGTGGCTGGCTTTAAACATATCTTGGATACTTCAGCAGTGAGATCTTCTAACCATAATTTCCAAATCTTCTGTCCATCTGGGAGTTTAGGGTGTTAATGTCAACCTTTTCTTATTCTAGCTCCTTGTACTGCATTGGATAGTACAAAGGAGCAATAATAAATTAACAAAAGTAAAGAGAAACACACTCAAATAAGCTTTAAAGGATAAGTTCACCTTTTGGGGAGAATTTCATGTTTCATAATAAATAGAAGCATTTTCCAATGCCATTTCTGGCCCAGCCATACCAATGTACTTTTCTCTCACCTCATTTACAGGACATTTAATTTTTTGCCAGTTTATGTGATTTTGAACGGATTTTCAGATTGCATCATTTCTTGCGATGGTCTCTCAGCATTCACTTCTTGTAGACCACTTCCCAGAAGCCTTTACTTCCTTCTTGCATCACAGAAGAGGGTGTGATAGGGCGTATTCACCACTCTGAAGCACACCTCCCTCATTACAATATTACCTTCCTCCCATCAACTATGTAGTACAAGGGCCTGTCTGATTTGATACAAATTGAATGGATTATTCAAGTGTGTCCTCCTATTACATAGTTCTGGTAAATCTTAAGGAAATGGTACAGCGATTGTACAATCAGATTGCATAGTGTTTGGCCATATTTCTACAAGTACATAGGAGGGAGTGGACGGAGACACTCAGTTGTCAGGCCCCGTTCACATCTGCACGTAGTGAAAACTCACATTCCCACGTGTATTTGTTTTGGAGCGTTTTCACTTGTCACACATAGGGGAGCCCATTCGCTTGGACAGGCTGGCATACACCCAACAATTGCCCCAGAAAAGCTCCAGAACTTTTTTTGGAGTGGAGCATGGTGCATTACTGCAGTTTCTGGTGTGTTTGCCACACTTAAGGTGTCTTTAATATGTAGTGACAAAACAAACATGATACACATTTGCAGCGTGTTTCTGAAACTAATGGAAAGAGTGCATTTTCTGTAAAGATTGCCATGCATTCGAAAACACACAGCTATGAATGAAGCCTCATTGTTCTGTGTAAATGCATCAATTTCACTTTCAGGCCCCATTCACACCGAGAGTAGAGGGAGCGCATGTTTTTTGGATCGTTTTTCCAGTGACACATATAGGGCAGCCTATTGATTTCAATGTGCTGCACTACACGTGGCAAGGTAGCTCATGGGACATTTTGGCGTGATGCGTGTTGCACATTGCACATTTTTTACTGCGCATTTTGCTGCATTTGTTACCTGTTTTTTCATGTTGCGAAACGTGTGCTTGTTTTTATGTTTGGTGTGACGTTAACAATTACACTGAAAGCACAACTAGGTAATTTTATTTGTATAAAGGTGGACATACACTATACAATCTGATTGTACAATGTCTGTACGATCTCCTTTAGAGTTACCAAAACTATATAATAGGAGGACACAGCATCTATCCAATCACTCGACCTGAGCCCATCTGTAGAGACGCTGGGGTTACCAGGCAAATGCATGTGGGGAGAGATCCCGGGGATTTATTTATTTCAGGTACTTATATAGCGCCATCAGTTTACGCAGCACTTTACACATATATATATTGTACATTCACATCAGTCCCTAACCCTCAAGGGGCGTACAATCTAAGGTCCCTAACTTACATTCATACATACACATATTAGGGCCAATTTAGACAGGATCCAATTAACCTACCAGCATGTCTTTGGAGTGTGGGAGGAAACTGGAGTACCCTGAGGAAACCCACGCAGGCACAGGGAGAACATGCAAACTCCAGGCAGGTGGTGCCGTGGCTGGGATTCGAACCAACGACCCTAGTACTGCCAGGTGGAAGTGCTAACCATTTAGCCACTGTGCTGCCCAATGCTGTGAAAAATAGTTGATGGGTGAAGGGTGTGTTCCAATGAGGTCAGTGCAGGATGTGTGTGCTAATGAGATCAGCTGGTAATCTGCTTCCGGGTCCCTACTGGTCCCTCTGTCCTCTGTCTACATTCCAGGAATTGAAAAAGCTTTCTAAGAAGTTTACCAAAAGCTAAGGCCTTGCTCTCCAGATCAAATAGACTTTGTATATTTTTGCAACTGAAGTACATTAATGGTATATTGGTGCATAATGGAGCTGGATTTTATAAAAAAAAAGAAAAAACAGTTAACTTCGCCTTTAAAGAAGTCTCCCCAAAATTCCTGAAATTTTATTTCCAGGGAACCAGTTGCATGTTGCACTTGCTTGTATTCTGATCTGTCCTGATGTTGCCAAGCAGCGTGGTCGGACAGTTTACCCAAGCTGACCAAGCTGTTAGCAGCAGAATTGTGAATGACAGTGCTGGTGTTTGGCAGCAGGAGTCGTGATGGAGACCAGCACTGTCCTCAAAACATATTCAGCTGTGTGACTATCTGCAAGACTGTGTAATCAATCTATGACCGTTTGTGAACATGCAGTGCCCCGGCAGGTGGATCACACAGCCCCGCAGCATTAAGTGATCTTTTACTATTTTCAGTGAACAAACAGTGCTTTCTTGGCTGTGTGATGGAGCTGCTGGTGCCATAGATGTTTACTAGCAGCCAGTAACTCTGACACAGCTGTGTGATGGAGCTGCTGGTGCCATGTATGTTTACTAGCAGCCAGTAACACTGACACAGCTCTGCATCGCTGATTTTTTATTCAAAGTAGTAAAAGTACAATCAGCTCAGAGAGGGAGCAGGGGCTCATTGATGACTGTACCTTCTCCCACAAGAACACTCATAAACTGGGCTTCAGACTTGGCCAGAGCTTCAACCAGTATTGACAAAAATAAATGGGTGCAATCAGAATATGACCAAGTTGGTATCCTGGAGGATAAAATAGAAGTTTAACGTTTTTCTTGAGAGTTGATCTTTAATGGGAAAAATCTGCAATGGTGTTTATTTAAGGGGCGATTTTTATAACAATGTATAAATGTTTATAACAAACATCAAATAACCACATTAAATAATACGCCTAGCAGCAAAGACACAGACCCAGTTATTATTCCAATTCCAGATAATCATATCACAATGTCTATCCAGACTAGATTGCATCGCTAACCCCCAAGAAACAATATAGTCAAAAGAAAAGCTTGCAAAATACAACCTCAATTCTAAAAAAAAAAGTTCGGACACTTTGTAAAATCTACATACAAACATAATGCAATTAATTCAAAATCTCATAAACTCATATTTTATTCGTAATAGAAAAGATAGCAAATGTTTAATCTGAGAACATTTACTATTTTAGGGAAAAAATAAGATCATTTTGAAATTGATGGCAGCAACACGTCTCAAAAAAGATGTTGTGACAGGACCATGTTTACCACAGTGTAGCATCCCCTCTTCTTTTAACACCACTCTGTAAATGTCTGGGAACTGAGAAGACAGGTTGTAGGATTTTTTGGGAGAGAAATGTCCCATTCACGTCTGATATAGGATTTTATCTTCTCAACAGTCCTGGATCTTCTTTGTCATATTTTTCATTTCAAGATGCGCCGAATATTTTCACTTGCTGAAAGGTCTGGACTGCAGGCAGGCCAGTTAAAGCGAAACATTACTCACCTCAACTCCAGCGATGCTGCATCCTTGAACTTCCCGTCCAGCCACTGAAATATGCGGGCAGCCAGCTTCTTGATCTTGATTTCCGGCTACTGCCATTGCGCATGCACTGCTCACTGTGCAGGGGCTGACAGGCAGGTAAATAGCTTTAATACAGAAGAGACCAAGCATATTCACTACTTTTAATGCCAAAAATTCCACTTTAAGCACTGGGACTCTTCTACTAGGAAGCCATGCTGTTGTCATAGATGCAATATGTGGTTTTTCATTGTCCTGCTGAAATATGCAAGGCCTTCCCTGAAAACTATGTCATCTGTATGGGAGCATATGCTGCTCTAAACCATGGATATATCCTTCAACATTGATGGTGCCTTTCCAGATGTGCAAGCTGCCCATTCCATACACACTAATGCACTCCCATACCATCAGAGAAGCAGACGTTTGAACTGAGTGCTGATAACAAACCAGAAGGTCCCTCTTCTCTTTAGTCTGGAGGACACCGCTTGCCAAAAAGAATGTCAGATTTTGATTCGTCTGACCACAGAACAGTTTTCCACTTTGCAACAGACCATTTTAAAAGCTAGGTTCTTTTTACAGATAAAAAGTGTTCAATTATTGTTTTTACACTACAACCTGTAAAGCATTGCATCTGTGATCAGCAGATCGTAGGTGCAATGTCAGGATCCTGCAGACTCTTGGCAAGCTGTCTGCCTGTACTTCCCATATGGGCAGACAGTTACTCAGGGCTGGTGCTTCCACTAGGCAAACTAGGTAGCCGCCTTAGGAACACTGCCACCTAGGGGCGCCTGGGCCACTCCTTTCAGTGTTCCTCTCAGACTCAGTCCCTTACTGCAAGTCAGCTGGCAGCTGCTGATCACTGTGAAGTTCCAGCCCTTCTCTTCCCACTCATCAGCGGAGGCACAGCTGCACCTGCGAAAGAAGGTAATGTCTGACTGATGTCTTTTGTCTGTGTGAGTGTGACCCGACCAGCCATTGATCACATGTGCAATGTGTCAGTGAGTGATGACATCATCACAATCCCACAGCCCGCTCTTCTAGTGCCTGCTGTTAGTGTTGTGTTTGTGGTGGTGTATTTTGTCGGATCTTCACTGTGTGTGATCGCTCAGTTCAGGTGTTGTGTGTGGGCTGGGCTGCCTGCTGTCACATTGTTTTACCTCCCCCATTGCCTGGGGAACTCCAGCTTGGGATCTGTCAGAGTGTGAATCCATCATCCTCCACTCAGTGCAACTGTCACCCTGCCACTGCCAGTCACAGATACAATCCGTCTGTGACACTGATTTTGTCTTTAATATTGCTGGTGGCATCTTATGGCACTTATTTTTGCAAATTAAAAGAAATTTAGCAGTTTCATGTTTTGTTGATTTAATATTTTATACTGTTTTTAAAAATTAGTATTTATTTACTGGGAGGGGCGCAAGTAGCTGGTCTTGCCTAGGGCACAAAATAGTCTAGCACTGGCCCTGCGGTTACTGAATGCCAATAAAACTTAATGAATTATGAGATTAGATTGAACACCAGCGCCTTTGTAGTTCATTGAGCATTACAGGCTGTCAGCCGAAATGGCTGACAATATTTGTAGGCTATTCATTCACTGAATGAATGACTCAACTGTGTGGGCGCACACGGCACCTCTGTTTTCAAATTGTGACAGCGTGTGCAAGGAGAAGATCCCCTATCTGTTGTCACAGAGTAGGAAGCACTGGGGTGCATAGGAACATGTTATACATGTATTGCATGTGTGACTACAGTAGGCTTTAAATGTACTGAAATAAAATGAAGAACTTTCCTGTTTCCCAGTAATCAACAAGTGTGATCAATTCCTAAATTTAAAGCACTCCTGACATTATGCACATTAACAAAGACTCATTTTGTTTATACAGATTACAAATTAGAGGGCTGGGACAGTCTCTCTGTGAATGCATCTGACTTTTGATTCCTTTCTGGTTGTAAATCTTTTCACGTGAATTATTGGATCGTAAATGTGTCATTATGTCTACTCAGAGTTTAATAACACAACAGCAGCCACAAATCGACACTGTCTTGTGGCCCTTTACATCTCTTCTGTCAAATTACATGTTGATAATTAGCCTATTAACTAAGTCATTTGCTATACCTGTGAGCTTTTGTTTATATAATTTACTTTTTTCAATCTATCTGCTTGAGAGAAGGCAGTGATTAAGGCAGATCTGTGATTGCCATCCAGCTTGTGATACAGGCTAGCTTAGCCTAAAACCAATGTCTGAAGAGTAACTCTACTGTTGTTGAGAAAAAAAGCATTCCCCTCTGGGTAGTCAATGTACATTGCAGGGATTTTAGCCATCTTTGTTACAGATTCCTACCTTTTCTCATTCTGAAGAAATAGCTGTTTGTGTCCTTGTGCAAAATGAATATGAACAGGATTGATTTTATAATCATCATTCAGTTGCTGCATTTGCAGGGTTCTAATGAGGAATATTGCAGGGTCTGCATCTCTTTAGGTGTGGTTTTCCTTTGGGAGTATCTCACCAAAAATTAAATTTGTTTGTTGCAGGGGATGCCCAAAATCTGACTTGTATCTTAGTGCAGACTTCTGGGAAAATCAGTGAGCCAATCACACAGGCAGGAAATTACATTTCTGGGAGGCGTTCCATACACCCATCTGTGTACAGAAAACCTCCAGGTAGCCATATTGCATTTTACAGAAAATTACAGCGCTGAAGATTAAAAAGGAAATGTCATTTCTAAAAACATTACAATATGACTTGTGCTGCAGTTGTACACTATATGCTATATATATATATATATATATATACACACACACATACAGTTGTGTTCAAAATAATAGCAGTCAGACATCACTAACCTGATCAATCACTGTTTTTGGTAGAAATGATATTTCTACATGACAACTAATTTACTAGCAGGTGTAGTAGAGTAATAGAAATCCAACAGACCCAACAGTCATGACATGCAGGCTGCTGATTCTGTGTAATTGAATCACTAATTGAAAGTTGAAAGGGGCATGTTCAAAATAATAGCAGTGTGGAGTTCTATTAGTGAGGTCATTCATTCTTTGAAAAACAGGTGGCAATTATTGCCCTTATTTAAGGAAGGAAGGCAGCAAATGTTGTACATGCTGGTTACAGTGCATTTCTCTCTGAAATTCTGAGGAAAATGGGTCGTTCCAGACATTGTTCAGAAGAACAGAGTACCTTGATTAAAAAGTTGATTGGAGAGGGGAAAACATATAAAGAAGTGGAGAAAATGATAGGCTGCTCAGCTAAAATGATTGCAAATGCTTTAAAATGGCAACCAAAACCAGAAAGACGTGGAAGAAAGCGAAAAACTACCATTCGAATGGATAGAAAAATAGCCAAAATGGCAAGGACTCAGCCAACAATCAACTCCAGGAAGATCAAAGAAGGTGTAAAGTTCCCGGTGAGTACTGTTACAATTAGAAGACGCCTATGTGAAGCCAAGCTATCTGCAAGAAGCCCCCGCAAAGTCCCACTGTTGAAAAAAAGACATGTGCTGAAGAGGTTACAATTTGCCAAAGAGCACATTGACTGGCCTAAAGAGAAATGGCGCAACATTTTGTGGACTGATGAAAGTAAGATTGTTCTTTTTGGGTCTAGTGGCCGGAGACAGTTTGTCAGACGATCCCCAAACACTGAATTCAAGCCACAGTACACTGTGAAGACAGTGAAGTATGGTTGTGCAAGCATCATGATATGGGGATGTTTCTCATACTACGGTGTTGGGCCTATTTATTGCATACCAGGGATCATGGATCAGTTTGAATACATCAGAATACTTGAAGAGGTCATGCTGCCTTATGCTGAAGAGGAAATGCCCTTGAAATGGGTGTTCCAACAAGACAATGACCCCAAACACACCAGTAAACGTGCAACATCTTGGTTCCAGACCAACAAGATTGATGTTATGGAGTGGCCAGCCCAATCCCCGAATCTTAATCCAATAGAAAACTTGTGGGGTGACATCAAAAATGCAGTTTCTGAGGCAAAACCAAGGAATAGAGAAGAACTGTGGAATGTAGTCCAATCATCCTGGGCTGGAATACCTGTTCACAGGTGCCAGAAGTTGGTTGACTCCATGCAACACAGATGTACAGCAGTTCTCAGAAACAGTGCTTATACAACTAAATATTCATTAAGTGATTCAAAGGAAAGCAAAATCTTCAAACATTTTTCAGTTTATATAGTGCATGTTTGAGTTTGTAAAGAAGAATACAAACACTGCTATTTTTTTGAACAGTCTAATATTCACTTTTCTTCAATTTTTTTTAGAGGAACAACACACATTTGATATATTTTTCTTCATGTTTTGATTTGGAATTGAATGTGTAGTGTTCCCAATGCATTTGTGTGTATGGAAATAAAAGCTATTAGAAGGATTTTGAGCTTTATTCACTTTTTTCAACACACTGCTATTATTTTGAACACAACTATATATATATATATATATATATATATATATATATATATATATATATATATATATATATATATATATATATATACACAGTTGCAAGAAAAAGTATGTGAACCCCTTGGGATTACTTGGAGTTTTGCATGAATTGGACATAAAATGTGCTCTGAACGTCATCTAAGTCACAACAATAGAAGAACACAGTCTGCTGAACATAATACTACACAAACATTAGATGTTGCCATGATTTAATTGCACATAACATGTAAACATTCACAGTGCAGGGAGGAAAAAGTATGTGAACCTTTGGACTTAATAACTGGTTGACCCTTCTTTGGCAGCAATAACCTCAACCAAACGTTTCCTGTAGTTGCAGATCAGACCTGCACAACGATCTGGAGTCATTTTGGACCACTCCTCTTCACAAAACTGTTTCAGTGTAGCAATATTCTTGGGATGTCTGGTGTGAATCGCTCTCTTAAGGTCATGCCACAGCATTTCAATGGGGTTGAGGTCAGGACTCTGACTGGGCCACTCCAGAAGGCGTATTCTGTGCTGTTGCAGCCATTGTTTTGTTGAATTACTTGTATGCTTTGGGTCATTGTCCTGTTGCATCACCCATCCTCTGCGGAGCTTCAGTTGGCGGACAGATGGTCGTACGTTTTCCTGCAAAATGTCTTGATAAACTCTGGAATTCATTTTCCCATCAATGACAACAATCCGTCCAGGCCCTGAGGCAGCAAAGCAGCCCCAAACCATGATGCTCCCTCCGCCATGTTTCACAGTGGGGATGAGGTTTTGATGTTGGTGTGCTGGGCCTTTTTTTCTCCACACATAGTGTTGTGTGTTCTTCCCAAACAACTCAATCTTGGTTTCATCTGTCCACAGTATATTCTGCCAGTAGTGCTGTGGAACATCCAGGTGCTCTTTTGCAAACTTCAAACGTGCTGCAATCTTCTTTTTGGACAGCAATGGCTTCCTCCGTGGTGTCCTCCCATGTACTCCATTCTTGTTTAATGTTTTCCTGATTGTAGATGTGTCAACAAAAATGTCAGCATGTGCCAGAGATTTCTGTAGGTCTTTAGCTGACACTCTGGGATTCTTCTTTACCTCATGCAGCATTCTGCGCTGTGCTCTTGCAGTCATTTTTACAGGACGACCACGCCTAGGGAGAGTAGCAACAGTGCTAAACTTTCTCCATTTGTAGACAGTCAGTCTTACCGTGGACACATGAACATCAAGGCTCAAGGAGATACTTTTGTAACCCTTTCCAGCTTCATGCAAGTCAACAATTCTTGATCGTAGGTCTTCTGAGAGCTCTTTTCTGCAAGGCATGGTTCACATCAGACAGTGCTTCTTGAAACCAGTAAACCCAAAACAGGTGTCAGCAACACATCCAATATCATCACACTGATTGGAGTCAAGGTTGGCTCACTCCTGGCTCCAATTAGCTCTGGGAGAAGTCATTAAGCTAGGGCCTCACATACTTTTTCCTCCCTGCACTGTGAATGTTTACATGTTATGTGCAATGAAACCATGGCAACATCTAATGTTTGTGTAGTATTATGTTCAGCAGACTGTGTTCTTCTATTGTTGTGACTTAGATGACGTTCAGAGCACATTTTATGTCCAATTCATGTAAAACTCCACGTAATCCCAAGGGATTCACATACTTTTTCTTGCAACTGTATACATATATATATATATATATATATATATATATATATATATATATGTATATATATATGTATATATATATATATGTATGTATATATATATATATATATATATATGTATATATATATATATATATATATATATGTATATATATATATATATATATATTATTTTTTATTTTTTTTTGCTTTTTTCCAACATACAGTGCCTTGAAAAAGTATTTATACCCTTTGAAATCGTCCACATTTTGTCATATTACAACCAAAAACATAAATGCATTTTATTGGGATTTTATGTGATAGAGCAACACAAAGTGGCACATAATTTTGATGTGGAAGGAAAATGATAAATGGTTTTCAAATTTTTTTACAAATAAATATCTGAAAAGTGTGGCGTACATTTGTATTTAGCCCCCCTGAGTCAATACTTTGTAGAGCCAGCTTTCGCTGCATTTACAGCCGAAAGTTTTAAGTTAAATCTGTTCCCATTTTTCTTAGCAAAATAGCTTAAGCTCTGTCAAATTGGATGGAGAACATCGTTTAACAGACATTTTCAAGTCTTGCCACTCTTCCATAAAGGCCAGATTAGAGGAGTGCATAACTAATAGTTTTCCTGTGGACAGATTCTCCCACCTGAGCTGTGGATCTCTGCAGCTCCTCCAGAGTTACCATGGGCCTCTTGGCTGCTTCTCTGATTAATGCTCTCCTTGCCCGGCATGTCAATTTAGGTAGACGGCCATGTCTTGGTAGGTTTGCAGTTGTGTCATATTCTTTCCATTTTCAGATGATGGACTGAACAGTGCTCCGTAAGATGTTCAAATCTTGGGATTTTTTTTTTTTTTAACTTAACCCTGCTTTAAAGCTAGCCAAAACTTTATCCCTGACCTATCTGTTGTGTTCCTTGGCCTTCATGATGCTGTTTGTTCACTAGTGTTCTCTCACAAACCTCTGAGGGCTTCACGGAACAGCTGTATTTATACTGAGATTAAATTACACATGTTTGTACTCTATTTACTAATTAGGTAACTTCTGAAGGCAATTGGTTCCACTAGATTTTAGTTAGGGGTATCAGAGTAAAGGGGGCTGAATACAAACACACGGCACACTTTTCAAATGTTTATTTGTAAAAAAATTTGAAAACCATTTATCATTTTCTTGCCATTTCACAATTATGTGCCACTTTGTCTTGGTCTATCACATAAAATCCCAATAAAATACATTTACGGTTTTGGTTGTAACATGAAAAAATTTGAAAAATTTCAAGGGGTAGGAATACTTTTTCAAGGCACTGTACTTTTCCCAATGCACATGTTCCTGCAAAGTGGCTGTAGGTGTTGCTGGGTGCTGCAGCAACCACCGGCTGGAACCAAGGGTAATCAGAGCAAGAGAAAGTCAACAGCACACCATGGATCTCCAGAATGGGTCCAAAGCTTTATTCAGCGATCACAACATTATACCAGAAGCAACATTTCAGAGCCTCACATGTGACACATGCCTGATGAAGGGGTCCTGCAAGGCTCTGAAACATTGCTTCTGGTGTGATCGCGGAATAAAGCTTTGGACCTGTTCTGGAGATCCGTGGTGTGCTGTTGACATTTTCTTGCTCAGACTCTGGAGAAATCCCAACTTTAATGTCTAAATACACTCAGATGCCTAGACTGGCAGCTGGCTCAGCTTCTCCGCAAACCTCTGAAAGCCTAAACCAACCGCTCCTGCCCCCTGCAAATCCAGTGCTAACTGAAGGCCGAGAACTGAGTCAGTTCTCTTAGTCTTTTAGAGTTAGAAGGGGGATAGATACAGCATCAGACCGATGCTGCATCCACCTAGGGGAGTATGATTGTTTGTTTTTCACTGCTGCAAAAGTGACTACAAATCCCAATCTCTGTCTTCACGGGACTGAGATTGAGCTCTGCAGTCATTTTTGCAGCAGTTGTTTTCTTTTTCCAGATCACAATCCTGTGCAACAACCTTTTTTCAGTCAGTTGACCATGTCAACTGTGCTTATGCTTATCAGAAGACAGTTTTCCCCCGGGAACTGTATATACCGTCATAACCTTTGATACTGTACCTCACGAAATAGCAAATAAATTGGCAACTACAATCAGAGGCACCAGCTTAGCGGGCAAAAACAATTTGCCCTCTTTGATGCTCGGTAAGCTCTGACACTACTCCATATTACTAGTAGCACACACAGTGAATATTTTAAAGTGAGGCTTCCCACTTGTTAGCTAGGTGTCTCATCACACAGCAGAAACAAAAGAATGTTACATCGCTTCTGCTTTCTATGCGAAACATGTCGTCACATTCACAACTGCAAATCATGTAGTGTTCCCATTTTTGTCTAACCCTTGTAGATCACTGAACTTTTTTCCAAATGGTACCTTTTCTGCAGAGGAAAAGCGAGCAAGCCCTTGTCCACTGGCATACTGGCAGAGAGGGAAGATAAAATAGCAGACCCCATAGCTACAGGCAGATATGCCTCCACTTGTTATTGTGGGGGTCAGTCCATTAATTTCAACCTCTCGTTCTGTCATCATCAAAAAGATATCTGAATCCCTGGTCAGAACTCCAAGTATTTGTTAAAGCAAGACAGCATATTACAACAGTAAGTCTCTCAAGGGAACTGGATTTAAAACCTAATGTACTAGTAATTCTTCCTTCAGTGACTAACTGCTGACCTCAACCTGTGAGTGACGAACTTCTCTGTACTATTTACCCGACTTCATCTATGTGAACAAAGTGTGATCTTGTTACGTTTTCTATGGTCACATGTACAGATAACCTGCTGAACCAGTTGTCCGACACTGAAGAACCCAGATTGTTGCTGTGTTACCATAGGCTCTTATTGTTCCTAACAGCAGTCAAGTGTGTGCTAATTAAACAAAAGTAAAATGTGAGCTCAGCCTATACCAGCAAAGGCAGGTGTGAGTTCACGGGTAATACCGGGACCTCCTATGTGCCTGATGCTGTGCAAGTACATGCCTTGTAGAATAATAGGTCCTTTTTATTGCCTGATGCAAATGAGAGCTAAGGATAACAAGAAAGAGTGGCAGTTTTAGCAACCAGCCAGATTCCATGTTTTCTTTTCCTATAGCAGGGCAGTTTATAAAAATGAGCAACTGTTTTACTTTTTTGACCCATTACTATGAAGTATGGTCATTTTAAAAAATGCTAATTTCACCACCACCATTCCCTGCAGACTCTTAGCTCTGACATCCTGCTGCTGATCCTCTACTGGGTTGGATTGAAAACCCAGCATCATAGTCCACATCCTGCAAGTCAGCACCTCCAGAGGGTTTGTCAGCAAGACAGCTTGCACTCACAGGGGAATGCTGCAGAGAACAGCACAATTTACTACTTGTGCACCATTTTCTTCATCATTAAGGACTGCCCACTGCTGATGCCAGATAAGAAGGGCCAAGTGTGTCGCATGACCAGCTGGAAGAAGCCTGGATTTAAGCTATGTATGAAGGGAAACTTAAATACACTGCTCAAAAAAACTTAAAGGAACACTTTGAAAACACATTAGATCTCAATGGGGAAAAATATGCTGGGTATCTATACTGATATGGACTGGGTAATGTGTTAGGAACGTAAGGATGCCCCATCGTTTCATGTAAATGAAAATGATCAAATTACAGACAATTGAATTGAAAGTAACCCTGAAAATCAAAGTGAAAAAATGATGCAGCAAGCTAGTCCATTTTGCTGAAATTTCATTGCAGCAACTCAAAATGGTACTCAGTAGTTTGTATGGTCCCCACGTGCTTGTATGCATGCCTGACAACGTCGGGGCATGCTCCTACTGAGAAGATAGATGGTGTCCTGGAGTATTTCCTCCCAGATCTGGACCAGGGCATCACTGAGCTCCTGAACAGTCTGAGGTGCAACCTGGTGGCGTTGGATGGACCGAAACATGATATCCCAAAGGTGTTCTATTGGATTAAGGTCAGGTGAGCGTGGGGGCCATTCAATGGTATCAATTCCTTCATCTTCCAGGAATTGCCTGCATACTCTCACCACATGAGGCCGAGCATTGTTGTGCACCAGGAAGAACCCAGGACCCACTGCACCAGTGTATGGTCTGACAGTGAGTCCAAGGATTTCATCCCAATACCTAATGGCAGTCAGGGTGCCATTGTCTAGCCTATAGAGGTCTATGCATCCTTCCATGGATATACCTCCCCAGATCATCACTGACCCACCACCAAAACGGTCATGCTGGACAATGTTACAGGCAGCATAACATTCTCCACGGCTTCTCCAGACCCTTTCACGTCTGTCACGTGTTCTCAGGGTGGATCTGCTCTCATCTGTGAAGAGCACAGGGTGCCAGTGGCGGACCTGCCAATTTTGGTGTTCAATGGCAAATGCCAATCAGGCTCTATTGTGCCAGGCAGTGAGCATATGCCCACCAGAGGACGTCGGGCCCTCAGACCACCCTCATGAAGTCTGTTTCTGATTGTTTGGTCAGAGACATTCACACCAGTGGCCTGCTGGAGATAATTTTGTAGGGCTCCGGCAGTGCTCATCCTGTTCCTCCTTGCACAAAGGAGCAGATAACGGTCCTGCTGAGGGGTTAAAGACCTTCTACGTCCTTGTCCAGCTTTCCTAGAGTAACTGCCTGTCTTCTGGAATCTCCTCCATGCTCTTGAGACCGTGCTGGGAGACACAGCAAAACTTCTGGCAATGGCACGTATTGATGTGCCATCCTGGAGGAGTTGGACTGCCTGTGCAACCTCTGTAGGGTTCAGGTATCGCCTCATGCTACCAGTAGTGACATTGACCCTAGCCAAATGCAAAACTGGTAAAAAAAACACAGCAAAGTGCCATCACTACTTAAATGCCGTATAGAGGTCCCTGGACACAACCTAGGCCTAGACCATACATTTTACTTTTTTTTTTTTTTTTTTTTAAATGAAATAAAAATGTGCTGATTTCCCCATCCACACATTCGAGGTGGATGGGAAAATCACTCCCGTAGCACTATTGTGTTCTGCTGATAGGGAGCCTTCAGAATACAATGATCAGTGTTGCCAGCTGGTTTGTTGTGTTCAACCAGCTAGACCAGGGGTCCTCAAACTACGGCCCGCGGGCCACATGCGGCCCGCCGAGCACATTCATCCGGCCCGCTGGCAGGGGACACTAAGTACTGGGGCGGGCAGGGGGCTGCTGTCTCTTACCTGGCTCCGGTCCCAGTCCCACGTTGATCCAGTCCAGGATGCGCAGCTCATTCACTCCGGCCGCTCCCTCACTCGGCTCCGCCTCCTCACCAGTGATTGGGCGCCAGTACTGTAGCTCAGGAAAGGCACACAGGCGGCCAATCACCGGCGAGGAGGCGGTGCCGAGCGGCCCCGTGAAAATCAAGGGAGGGAGAGGCCGAAGTGAAGGAAGGAGGACAGCTAACCGCCCGGTAAGTGTGCCGTGCAGATGGTACTGCTGCAACCAGGTATGCTGGCTGCAGCAGCACCATGCTGGAACAGGGGTCGGCTAGTTAAGTGTCATTGCTGTCAGTGGGAGGAATAGTGCTCCATCATTGGTGTCACTGATAATAATGATGGGGCATTATTCCTCCCACTGACACCAATGATGGGGCATTATTCCTCCCACTGACACCAATGATGGGGCACTATTCCTCCCCCCACTGACACCAATGATGGGGCACTATTCCTCCCCCCACTGACACCAACGACGGGGCACTATTCCTCCCCCCACTGACACCAACGATGGGGCACTATTCCTCCCCCCACTGACACCAACGATGGGGCACTATTCCTCCCTCCAGTGACAGCAACAATGGGGCACTATTCCACCCCCCACTGACACCAATGATGGGGCACTATTCCTCCCCCCACTGACAGCAATGATGGGGCACTATTCCACCCCCCCCCCACACTGGCACCAATGATGTACTATTCCTCCCACTGACACCAATGATGGGACACTATTCCTCCCACTGACACCAATGATGGGACACTATTCCTCCCAATGATGAGGCACTATTCCTCCCACTGACACCAATGATGAGGCGCTATTCCTCCCACTGACACCAATGATGGGGCACGATTCTTCCCACTGACACCAATGATGGAGCACTATTCCTCCCACTGACACCAATGATGGGGCACTATTCCTCCCACTGACACCAATGATGGGGCACTATTCCTCCCACTGACACCAATGATGGGGCACTATTCCTCCCACTGACACCAATGATGGGGCACTATTCCTCCCACTGACAGCAATGATGGGGCACTATTCCTCCCACTGACACCAATGATGGGGCACTATTCCTCCCACTGATACCAATGATGGGGCACTATTCCTCCCACTGACACCAATGATGGGACACTATTTCGCTCCATAAGGCACACTTGGGGGGAAATGTCTGTGCGTCTTATAGAGCGGCCGGCCCAGTATTCCCACCGCTGTTGTATGTCCGCAGTCTCTGAACAAATGCGGACACAGTACAGGATATGACCATTGTTCTTTTTTTTATAAAACTATAGTCCGGCCCTCCAACGGTCTGAGGGACAGTGAACTGGCCCCCTGTTTAAAAAGTTTGAGGACCCCTGAGCTAGACCATACATGAATCAAAATTCAGCAGATCCCTGCTGAACCAGCCAAAGTTTGATCCCTGTATGGCCACCTTTAGTTATAATATCCTAATACCAAGTTCTGTATCTTGGACCACCATCTCCCTTTTCCCAACGTTGATGAGGCCTTCCATTACACTGAATGTCCAATAGGACAATGACCCATAGGTAGGTGTGAGCCAAGGTGGACCAAAGCACCCACGTCTGGAATTATGTCCCTTTTCGCATTACATAACACCCTAGTTTTTGGGGTAACGTTACAGTTGCAAAAAAAAAACAATCAGTGCCGCCTGAACATATATCCAAAATTACAATTGCAAGCTGAACACGTAAAGGTAAACTTCACAATACGTCATGTCATAATCTCAAATGTTCATAAGGAAGTGCAGTGCAAAAATAGTTCATAAAACTAAGTCTTTGTAGAGAAAACAGATCACCAGCAATGAAGAAGAGATAATGGTGTATCAGAGATGTGACATGACAATCATCTGGGTGTTTTGGACTAGACCAATCGTCTATTGAGTATCTGCCCCCGTCCTAATTCACTGTATTGTAGAGTGCATGCACTTAGAAGGATCACACTGAAGCCGTGTTCAGACAATGAAACTTCATCTTTAATCAGATAAGGCACGGAGGTTTTATAGGCAAGCAACTAAGGCTGTGTGCAGAGGTCATGTGGGCATAGTGTCACTATGCTTCTGATTGGTCATGTCCATATAAGGCAAACTTCCTTCAGGGCTTGTGTGTCATCATTTTGGGTATAGCACAGGAAGGAGGCTCTATCTTGAACATACATTCTTCACTCGATGGGAGGGGGTGTATCTGGCGGCCATTTTTGAGCAAGGAATACTAAAAAAAACAGTAGAAAAAGGACATACATACAACACATATATACATTACAAAAATGGTCATTTTACTTAATTCCATCACACGGGTACCAAAGGTACCCAATCCCGTCACCAAATTCAGTCGTGGCTGCTCACCTTATAAGCATGATCCCTGAGCTAACAGGACAGTCATATCACACTTTTCCCATTTTGGTTAACACTTGAAACAGTAGCACCGCTTATCCAGACAGATCAATCTTCAGACATATGCCGAGTATATAAAAAAATCAAGAGAGGGACAAATAGTGCTCTCTACCAAGAAGTATATTTTACTCAAGAAAAGTTAAAAACACACTTACAAATCTGGCACTTGATACCAAGTGCAAAGTACAGCGCTGTGAATAAAACAATGTACATCAATCATACCACAAGATAGTCGCGGGTGATGTCCGCAAACGTGACTCCTCCCCCGTGTACATTACATCCTGGGTGGGACTTTGTCAGCTGCACTTTGTTAGGAGCTTTTAACATTGGAGTTGGATGTTTAATTCTGTGTTGTGAAACTTCTCTCTCATGCTTTAGTCAGGCAGTGCTGAAACCATGGAAATCTTTGGGTGTTTGTTTTTTTGGGGGTTTTTTTTTTACAAGTTTGGATTTGTTATTTGTATTAGGAGATAAGTATCAGGTTTATCAGTGACCTTAGAGATGCAGCCAGCAGGATACCAAAAAATTCAATGGTGAAAATTAGACACTGCACTCATATCCAAATCAACAAGTGATTCTACTTGAAATATCAAAATGTAAACACAATGGACTCTATACTTTTAAAATGCAATGCTGGGCATCAAACTGATGTCCAGAGGTCAATGAATTGCTGAGCTGTGCGTGATGACAGCTATATGTAGGTGGGTTATAAGTTGTGTATATTACTTACTGGTTTCTTACTTTTATGTCATGTTGTTATTTCTCTTTTTAAAGCAACGAATGTTGTCCAGACAAGAAGAGCTGAAAGAACGGGCACGACTTTTACTAGAACAAGCCAGAAGAGATGCTGCTCTGAAAGCAGGAAATAAGCAGAGAAACAATGTTGCAGCCTCTACACGCACCAAGCAGCTAAGTGAAGTATGAATGACCATCCATATACTTCAGATATATCTGTACATCCTTGTTTTAATTGGTATATCAGGTGTATATTTTATATATATATCCATATATGGGAATCGTCATAGAAGTTGGCCATACAGCCTCAATCTTTTAAATAAAAAATGTACATACCCTGCTTACTGTACCAAGGCAGTATGTGTGTATATGTGTGTGTATATATATATATATATATATATATATATATATATATTGCCTTGGTACAGTAAGCAGGGTATGCACATTTTTTATTTGAAAGATTGAGGGCTGTATGGCCAGCTTCTATGCAATCTTATGAAGTATGCGTAGTATCCCAAGTATATAAATACAAATAAACCCCCTAGTGCAAAATAATGACAATTAAATACGGTGTACCCTTCCCTTATTAACAAACTTCCCCAAAACGCATATAAACACTTTAAACCCCAAAAAGTGTGATAATCTTATGAAGTATGCTTAGTATCCCAAGTATAAATACAAATATAATAAGTGCTGTAAACAAAAAGAAACACACAAGTCCCAAAATAATAAAATAGTCCTTCAAAATATCAAAGTCATTCAAAAATCTCAAAATCAACCTCCAGGTGAAGACAGCCTCCAAAGTGATTTCTGAAACAAAAAAAAACAAAAAAATATATAAACACAAGCTTAGTAATCCTCCAGGCAGGGTACTGATATATAATACGTTCCTCCAGGGGGATCTTCACAGCCACAGTATTATACTCCTCTCCACATCAGTCTCCAAATGATGCCCACCATAAATGAAACCACAATAGCGTAATTCTGTAAAAACTTAAACAGAATATCCTTTATTCATGTGCTCACATATATCTTCATCTTTAAAATTGCCATCAAACAAGAAATCAGCCCAGCCAGACCTCCACAAATCCTCAGCAGATCCTCTCCTGTGTCTCAGATCGAGATTTCCACGATCCAAAATGGCCGCTCGAGCAAGTTTTTACGGAATTACGCTATTGTGGTTTCATTTATGGTGGGCATCGTTTGGAGACTGATGCGGAGAGGAGTATAATACTGTGGCTGTGAAGATCCCTCTGGAGGAACTTATTATATATCAGTACCCTGCCTGGAGGATTACTAAGCTTGTGTTTATATATTTTTTTGGTTTTTTTTGGTTTCAGAAATCACTTTGGAGGCTGTCTTCACCTGGAGGTTGATTTTGAGATTTTTGAATGACTTTGATATTTTGAAGGACTATTTTATTATTTTGGGACTTGTGTGTTTTTTGTTTTTGTTTAGAGCAGTTATTATATTTGTATTTATACTTGGGATACTAAGCATACTTCATAAGACAGCTTCTATGCAAGCTTCTACGACGATTCCCATATATGAAAATGTGCGTGTGAACTAGTTATCCCTAGTTCCTGTTAGGGATGAGCTCAGGCATATTCAGATACTACTGTGGTCCAAACCCACCTGAGTGAGCCTGCCAAGAAGCGTTCACCTGTTCTGGGCCAATCATCTGTGGCCCACAAATTTCCCACCTCGCAGCCACATGTATACAAGGGGCCCGTATTAGTGTGTCTGAGGAATAGGGAATATCTCAGTGGCCTATAATTGGTCCAGTACAGTAGCAGGCTGGTGGGGTCACACAAGGATCAGGGGGATCCTTCATCAGATGGAATTGATTCAGGCACGTGACCCGGTGGTGTTACGTGTAGGGGAGGGGCTCTGACGTCACGACGCTTAACGCAACATACAGAAAGATAAGGCACTATATTTTTTATTACATTCCATGGCCATTATACCTATGGAGAAAAATTCCTAAGGAAGCAAGGAGACCCCCTAGTGGGAAGAGGGATATTCCCGTCCACCTATCCAGCTCCAGGAAAACCCATAAGGAGACCACCTGCTGGAAAGAGGGAACACTCCGTTCATCCATCCCAGGGAAAGAGGAATCATCCCATCCATTTACCACTTAGCCCCATTAAAGGGACACAAGTCTTTTATGACCTCACTTAACGGTTTGGTCATATACACCAGGTGAGAGCACAACCGATCAAGGGGTACAAATTTTTCTTATGATTGGTGAACTGCACAGCTAATAATTTTGTATCGTAGCACTGGAAGCAGTATCAAAGTCAAGGATTTAATACCGACATGTTTGTAGCATTAATATAATTGCAGATATATCGTTACACACAGTTGCGAAGCTGGATTGTTATTTATTTATTTACACTTTTTTTGCAATTGGTAGTGGAGCACGACACTATTTCTTATTTCATTGATCAATGGATCAACTTCAGTACAACCACCCTGCCCATACATGTATCAAAACGTGGCTTGGTCCCTGCTGAACCAACTGAGATCCGATCCATCTATGGCCAGGTTTAATTTCATTATCCTCTGCTTCACCTAAATGGTCTAATCAGGCAGTTTTGACATTTCCAGGTAGTATCAGAGCTTGCTGCTAAGCCCCACCCCAACACAACCAATTGACCCATCACTATGATTGTCTTCCTTAGTGGTCAATAAGAATGTATGTGAGCTACATGGGGAGGATAAGCTTCAACAGTTTGAGGATGTGCCAAAGCTGTTCCCAATCAAAAGGGCCCGGCAGTATGGGTGAAGCAGAGAATTACTGTATAAAAAACTGCTGCAGGTATGTGAAGCTGCTGTATGGGTAACTGCACTTCATGCCTGTCAACAGCTGTCTGTATTCCTAAAATGACTATTTAGTAACAGAAAATGTCCATAATATTCATATATTTACTTGTGAATTAAGCGGGCTAAGCAAAAATTCTGTCTTTGTAGAGTCCGGTTAAAATCCGTTTAAAAAAAAATAAAAAATTCCACGGAATCTTAAACTGGTTCTGTCAGCACATCAAAACCACATTTTTAACCTATCCCTCTGTTCCTACTCACGCACAAGGTGACCTTCCATATTGCCATCACATTTGTGAGTTTGAGTTAGTAGATCTCTGTTGTAGAGAACCTTTTCTTCTCCTAGACAGGGACAGGCTTGTCTTGATGTCTTGGTCCTTGCTAGGAATGGTCTCTTCCTTTCACCTTAACCAGGACATTTGTTCTTCTATATCTCTGTCTCTCCCCTTTACACCCCAAGGAGTTTTCTCTTTATTGTTTTGATGGGGTCCAAGCTGGTTGGGTTTATCTGTCAGCAACATCTTCTTTCAGGCTGACTGACTTTTTTTTGTCATTCTTGAGGGTTCTCATTCCACCATTTCTAGGTTGTTTAGGCAGCTCATCATACAAGTCTATGGGTGTAAAGACAAAGCTCTGACTTTTGCGTTCAAGGAGTACTCCAATAGCTCAGTAAGTGCCATTGGACTGTTTAGCATCGGGCTTCTGCTCCCAGATTGCAAAATTGCCACATAATCTTCCATTTTCTACGTTTTTTCAGGTGAATGCAGACTTTGGGCGCAATGACCTTCAGGCTGCTCTTTTGAGCAGCAAGTTTTCCCCAGTTTACCGTTTTTGTGGGTTTGTTGGCATTTTGTTTTCTGTGTTTCCCACACCTCAGTCGGATTGCTTCTGGACATCCCATATGTTTTTGAGATACTTCTTTCATGTGTCCCTTAGTGAATGGTTAAAGTGGTTGTAAACCCTTACATACAGTATAAACCCATGAAGTGACTAGCCTCAGGTGATACACAGCGATAACACAATTCTCCTACATAAATTGTACCTGTTTTTCTGTAGCCATCTCTTTTCTACTTCTTTCTAAATTCCAGAATTGACATGTCTTTTCTGAGCTCAGAGGTGAGGGATGATGTCTTACAACACGCAGCTCAGAGAGGTGAGCTAACTGTAGTCTGAGACCTGAGTGAAGGAGAGCCCCCCCCCCCCATACACAAGCTCATAGGGAAACTTGCACAGCTGGGGCTGTCAGTCACAGGCTGTGTGCTGAAGCAGCTCTCCCCCATCCCTTGGCACAGCCTATCAGAAATAACTTATTTCTGATAAGCTCCTAACAGCTTTTTTTCTAGCTTCTGAACGCTACTACTAAAAAGCTATTACCAGCTTTTATTTTCCAGCAGTTTTTCAAGTGATTTTTGCAGGGTGTGCATGGAGCCTAAGAAAACAAGACTTTTGACTTACTGCAAAATCCTTTTCTTGGAGTTCAATAGGGAGCACAGGTCCTACCCCTCTTATTTTTATCACTGCTGCTACTGCTTTTGCACAAAGCTTAAGCATAGAGGAACGGGTTATCTTGGCTGGTTAACAATACAGTGATCAGGGTTGGCGGCACTGATCGAGCGAACAAATACCCATCAGGCTGGTTGTACAGAAGCCAATCGAGAGATTGACATCTATACAACCAGCCTGCCCATAGATGAATTGAAATTTCGATCCATCTATGGCTAGCTTTAGTAACAAAAAATCCTGTTTTGTAATGCCTCACATGTACAACGTACACCATGTACATTGCATTTTGTAAAAATTAATCCATGAGGCCATATGGAGGCAATTATAAAAAGTGCTATGGGAGTAATTATAACCCCCCAATTTTTTAAATAATGTGTTCTGCTCATTTTTATTCTCACCTGAAACAGACCCCCTTACCTGTGTATAATAAATGAAAGGCCAATAGTTACTTTTACTTGTCTGTCTCCGTCCCAGCACAATTACATGGGTCATGCTGAAGGAAATGCAACGTGACAGGCCAGGTGCGATCAAGCCTGCTTTGTTAGCTTTCTCTCAGTGCCCCACCGATAACCTCCCAGATGACCTTGTAAGATCATCATCCCCAGGGAATTCACGCTGATTTAGTTTTCATAATGGCATTTCCGAAGCTGATAGACCTGTGTGTTGCACCATTGCCGTTTCCCTGGCTATCATTTAGAGTGTGAGCTGATGCTGGCTAAATGGCTGGGTGAAATCTTAAAGAGGATATAGCATCTCCTCTTTCAGGTTTCAGATTAGAGGTTCCAGATCTAGATTATTTGATCAGACATTAAGTTTGTCCAGTTGTATAGATCTATTAATTAAGGTTGAGTTGTCCTAAGATCTTTTTGCTGTAGAGATACCCATTTTCATTATAAATGTAAAGTGGATTTCACACTATGAAAAACACTAGATGATCTTCATCCAATCCGGATAAGGAAATGATCATATGTCTGTAGGCACTCCCTGACCTATTTAGACAGCCCCTGGCCGACCTTTCTTACAGGGATAAATTCATTAGCTGGGTTAGATTTTCTAGACCGATTGCTGTTTTCCCTCAAGATAAGTTAGCGCTAGGGGTGTCTTTTTTTGCTCTCTCTGTTCCTTTTTCATAGGCATACAAATGCTTGGCTGATCCCACCATTATAGCTTATCTTTCATTAATTTAATCTGTACCCATATGTGACTGCTGTTTATGGTTGCAGGTAGTTTTAATGTATGTAATCCCTACCTGTAAACCTCTGTTATTTGCTCCCTTTTCGTCTATTAATAGAACATTAAAAGTGTTTTGGTTTTTGATCCCCACACTACCTCCTTATCACTAGTGATGGTCAGATCACCCATTTGTCTAGTGATATTCTTACCCAGATATATATACTGTTGCTTGCAAACCGGTTTCAAGAATTTCTGTCTTTCAAACTATCCTATGCAGCTAAAAGCAGTGTCACATTTTTTCCCAATCCTCTCTCTATAGTAATGTTTCAGCCTTAGCCTTCTAAAGCTCCATTCACACTGGCTTAAAAAAAAAAAAAAAAAAAAAAACCTGCTGTTCCTAGAGGAGTTTATCGTTTTGCCTGTAAAAGCAAGGAATGTTATCCTATGTGTCCATGCACATTGGGTAGTCTAGAGGTGTTTTTTAAGCTCAGTGTTTAGGGGCAGAAAAAAAAACTTTCTATTTTGCATTTTTGAGAGCATTTTGTCTGGCAGAAAAAAAAACACGCTAGTACAAAAACCGCTCAAAATTAGCAATTTGTTTTTTCTGCCATGAGCACTGGCGTTTTTTTAAGCCAGTGTGCATGAAGTCTAAATCATAAGAAATATTAGCAATGCATGATTCATTTGGTACAGGAATCACTTATATAACACTTAGATATTTGGTTTTAGGGATCCTTTGAAGTGTTGGAAACTTGCCTTGAACTGAACTCAACTCTTCGTTCACAAAGAAAACTAGGTTAAAAGAGAAGTGAAGGAAGGCACAAATCCTCCAAAGAATGCATGAGTAGTGGAATAGTGGTCTGTTCTTTGACACCAGCAGTATAATGTGCACATAAGCTTTGCCTGAGTAATCAAAGAGGGAGGCAGAGAATGGGTTAACGTGGTGCATGTCTGGTGGCAGCCCTTGTATTAACTCTGTAATTAATTTAAGATTTAGCAACAATCTGAAATGTTTAATTCCACTTGGTGGTGTTTTCATTTCGCTAGCAGCAACGGTATTTATTTTAGGACTTAGCAGAGTAAGTATGTGATATATTGCCTTGCTTTTGACTGAGCCTCACAATGCTTTCAAAGACCGGACTAAATTGGTCGTCCTGTGCAAAGCAAAGTAAAGCTGCTTTTTTTTTCCCCCTCCTCATCTTACTACGGCTTCTTGTGGCAATTAAACCTGTAACTTTATTTTCCACATTTCTAGAGGGAGGGAGAACAGGGATCTTCTCAAAGAAAGGGAACTTTACAGAATGCAACCTTGGTGCTTTGATGTTAATTGGAAAACATTGATTGAAAGGACAGCTCTGCCATGCTGATAATTGTGACAGATTTAGATATGATCACTAGATCTGTAGATAACAAAAGCAGCTTTTGGCCATCTAATTGGCAAAATGAGGAGGAGGGGGAAAAGAGCATTGTCTTTTCAATCCCTTTTCTGCCCAGGACTTTCTTTGCTCGTGTTTGTTAGAAGCACTTTTGTCATGTTTAATTTTTATGTTTTTTGAAAGTTACATATTTATGGTGCGTTCTCCTGAATTGCTCATTTTGAAATAAGAAACAAAACCATGTCCATTTTTGCAATCAAAGCCCTTCTGTGATTACTATGAAGCGGTGTATTTTGTTGACTTGAAGGAAATTATAATTTATAGCATACTTTCAGCAATACAAAAATGCCATAGCTACTACTATTGTGGTATGTGTGTGTATGTGTGTGTGTGTGTGTATATATATATCTTTGTCCGTAGGGTTCAATATTGAGTTGGCCCACCCTTTGCGGCTATAACAGATTCAACTCTTCTGGGAAGGCTGACCACAAGGTTTAGGAGTGTGTCTATGGGAATGTTTGACATTTCTTCCAGAAGTGCATTTGTGGGGTCAGGCACTGATGTCGGATGCACTCTAATTCATTCCAAAGGTGTTCTATTGGGTTGAGGTCAGGACCTTGCTTTGTGCACTGGTGCGCAGTGTTTCCACAAAGTTGGGAGCATGAAATTGTCCAAAATGTCTTGGTATGCTGACACCTTAAGAGCTCCCTTCACTGGAACTAAGGGTCCAAGCCCAACTGTTGAAAAACAACCCCACACCATAGTCCCCCTCCACCAAACTTTACACTTGGCACAATGCAGTCGGACAAGTACCATTCTCCTGGCAACCGCCAAACCCAGACACCTCCATCAGATTGCCAGATAAAGAAGAGAATCTGTCACTCCAGAGAACATGTCTCCATTGCTCTGGAGTCCAGTGGCGGAGTGCTTTACATTACTGCATCCGACGGTTTGCATTGCACTTGGTGATGTAAGGCTTGGATGCAGCTGCTTGGCCATGGAAGCCCATTCCATGAAGCTCTATACACACTGTTGTTGTGCTAATCTGAAGGCCACATGAAGTTTGGAGGTCTTTAGCTATTGACTATGCAGACAGTTGCCGATTTCTGCGCAATTTGCGCTTCAGCATGCACTGACTCCTCTCTGTTATTTTACGTGGCCTACCACTTTGTGGCTGATTTGCTGCTGTTCCCAGTTGCTTCCACTTTGTTATAATACCACTAACAGTTGACCGTGGAATATTTAGTAGCCAGGAAATGTCACGGATGGACTTATTACACAGGTAGCAACCTATTGCAGTAACACGCTGGAATTCACTGAGCTCCTGAGAGCAACCCATTCCTTCACAAATGTTTGTAGAAGCATTCGGCATGCCTAGGTGCTTGATTTTATACACCTGTGTGTGTGTGTGTGTGTGTGTGTGTATATATATATATATGTGTGTATATATGTATATATATATATATATATATATATATGTTTTTTTTAGAACATGTTCAAGAATATAAGTTCCAGAAATGCTCACAATATTAAAAATTAAATGCTCACAGTATTAGATATAACGTACAGGAGTAATTAATGAAATATAGCTCTCATCTTCACAAAGCTACAATCAGGCATCAGTTATTTTTGGTCACACATCTCCATCTAACAGTCAAAGATCGCAATAACGACAGTTGTGTGTTTGTAAGGCAGACATTAGAATCAGCTACTGTAGTGATTACCAGCCTTTAGCAGGCCTGTATCCATGACCTAACTCTTATCATGACCAAATCCACTGGGGATAAGCCTGGTAAGCCTGGTACATGGAGCCAGCTTCCCAACACTCTTTCAAACTTGGAAGAGCAACCACGGTGCTGGTAAATTACCTTTTCATATCTTAGGGTACAACCCATATGGTCAATCCATTCCTTAGGGGCCAGTTCACACCAGAAAATCACACTCCGGACTCGTTCCATGTACGTTTTTTCTTACAATTCACACAACACTCTGTTCCCATGCATTTTTGATACATTTTGCTGTGTTCTAGTACAGTTCTGTGCAGAAAAAAATGCAGCTTGTTCTACTTTTTTTCTGTTCCGGAAACTGACTGGAATTGACTGCACTGGAGTGAACTAGGACTGTTGGAATACATGGAAAACACTGTGCATCCATCTTTGATGCAGAAAAAAAGTGCAGTGGACAGCATGTGGTGTGAACTGGCCCTAAGGGATGGAGGACAATTGCTTTTCCAGTGAGAGAGAATAGTTTTGCGTGCTTGAAACAGTGTTCTGGAAACCGCTTCTTTGATAAAGGCATCTAATATAATGTCATCTAGGATCCCCAGCAAACAACGCCTAGGGTCAGAGGGGATTATCTGTCTGGAATACATTAACCGTGGCAAGAACAGACATTTAGTATCTGTTACAAGTCCGATTTTAGGTATCCTTTGCAACAGAAGTGTCATTTTTGGTGTGATGCTCCCTAAAGGGTAATTTCTTCTAAAGCAGTAGAGACCCTGCAAATGTTTTCAGAACAGTGCACCAGGTGATTTTAGTGAACTTAGACCCTCCTGTTTAGAATCAATTTCACAGGACATGATAAAACAGATTTTTCTTCAAAATGAAAACTCGGTAACAAACTTGGTTATATCCCTTGAAATATACATAGATAACTCAGAGGGGATTTTTTTTTTCTCTGAACAAAAGTGGAGTTACTGTTTGATATATCTAAAATCTAAATCCCATAGGCTTGTGAAAAGGGAAGAAACTATGATACCTAAAAATTGCCAATAGGTGACACATTTAAAATCTCTCTAACTCATCCGTTCAGAGTAAACCAAAATTATGGCTCTAAAATTGTTCTTCTACTTATGACATTTAAAGGGATACATAATAATAGCATCTCACACCTGCAGTTTACCCTGTGGGGGGGGGGGGGGGGGGTGTACCTTCCCTCCACACAGCTCTCAGAGTTCTCCTCACTGAATTATCTTCAGCTCCCTGCCCCCCGATTTTCAGAGCTGAGAGATCCTGTGTAAATTCTGAACTTAGAATGGATGTAGGGGAAAGATAGCTATAGATAAACAGGTACAGCTTATGTAGCAGGATTTGTTTATTCTCTGTGTATCACCTGAGGCCAGTCACTTCACTGGGTATATGTGAGGTTTTACAACTACTTTAAAGTCAAACTAAATGATATATTTATTCTTCAAAAATAATCTATGCACATTAACTTAAATGGCTTTGCAATTGTTAATAAAGAAATTACTTTCCATTGAACTGTTTCTTGCTATGTTTTTCTGCCTCCTTGTAATTTCCTTGTGAGCTCCAGAACCTCTCCTTTTCCCTTCAATTCTCTTTGGGATGAGCATGTTAATTGCAATTATGTGCACTGCTCTATGCACACTACATATCCCATAGTTCTTAGTCCATTTTGGGAGTGAAAGAGAAGGTGGCTATGTTCCTATATATAGTTGGACAATGGAAAACAAACCTAGCCACCCTCTATTAGGAAGTCGGATCACACCAGGGAAAAAAAAATTCATTTGAAGATGGCTGAGAGCAAAAGAAAGTAATTTTTTTAAGTTAGGAAAACATACTTGAATAATTTGTTTGTTTTTAAGATAAGCGTAGTATCACTTTAAGCTAAGTGGGCAGTGGAAAAGTTCTTTGGTGTTTGAGAGTTGAATGATGGGACAAAGCCCTAGGGTACAACTGAGCATAATTTTGATTTGGAGATAAAACAGGAACCTGTATATTCCTGGGCCTATTATCAAAGGGGCTCTAGAGGGACGCATACATCAATTTTAAAACCAACATTTGAACTTACTGCATGTCTGCACTTCAACATTGCCTTCATAGGCACTGTTAAGATCAGGACATGTTCACTTTAGCATGCCCATGGTCAGGACCAATAAAACCTCTAAGATTTTTATCTAATTTCACCATGAGCACCTACACCATATTGCCAAAAGTATTGGGACACCCCTCCAAATCATTGGATTCAGGTGTTTCAATCACCTCCATGGCCACAGGTGTATATAATCAAGCACCTAGGCATGCAGACTGCTTCTACAAAAATGTGTGAAATAATAAGTTGCTCTCAGGAGCTCAGTGAATTCAAGCGTGGTACCGTGATAGGTTGTCACCTGTGCAATAAGTCCATCCATGAAATTGCCTTGCTACTAATTATTCCACGGTCAACTGTTAATGGTATTATAACAAAATGGGAGAAATTGGGAACAACAGCAACTCAGCCATGAAGTGGTAGGCCACGTAAAATGACAGAGCGGGGTCAGCGCATGCTGAAGCGCACAGTGCGCAGATGTCACCAACTGTCTGCAGAGTCAAAAGCTAAAGACCTCCAAACTTCGTGTGGCCTTCAGATTAGCACAACAACAGTGCGTAGAGAGCTTCATGGAATGGGTTTCCATGGCCGAGCAGCTGCATCCAAGCCTTACATCACCAAATGTATTGCAAAGCGTCGGATGCAGTGGTGTAAAGCACACCACCACTGGACTCTAAAGCAGTGGAGATGTGTTCTCTGGAATGATGAATCACGCTTCCCTGAATGGCAAATCCGCTGAGCGTGTCTAGGTTTGGTAATTGCCAGGAGAACGGAACTTGCCTGACCGCATTGTACCAAGTGTAAAGTTTGATGGCGGGGGGGGGGGGATTATGGTGTGGGGTCTTAAGGCATCAGCATACCAAGACATTTTGGACAATTTCATGCTCCCAACTTTGTGGGAGCAGTTTGGGGACGGGCCCTTCCTGCTCCAACGTGACTGTACACCAGTGCTCAAAGCAAGGTCCATAAAGACATGGTTGAGCAAGTTTGGGGTGGAGGAACTTGACTAACCTTCACAGAGTCCTGACCTCAACCCTGCGAACCAGGCCTTCTTGTCCGACATCAGTGCCTGGCTTCACAAATGTGCTTCTGGAAGAATGGTCAAATATTCCCATAGACACACTCCTAAACCTTGTGGACAGCCTTCCCAGAAGAGTTGAAGCTGTTCTAGTTGCAAAGGATGGGCCAACTCAATATTGAACCCTACAGACTAAGACTGGGATGCTTTTAAATTTCATGTGCGTGTAAAGGAAGGCATCCCAATACTTTTTGCAATATAGTGTAACATTGGTTCAGATTTGTGCAGCAGCTCACACAAAATGAGGTTGATTGGTAACTCACCGTTATCATTTTATGATCATTGTATTGTCAGTAATAGTTCCTATTTATTTATCTGTTTAGAAAAATAAATAATATATCAGAACTGTAAAGGGGTGGAAATGCAATAGTTTTACTAAATATTGGTGGTAGAAAAAAATTGTCTACAAACTGTAGAAAAAAGTGATTGATCATCCCATGTATTGACACTGAAACTACATACGGTAAAGGCTCTGCACGTTGGTCTCCTCTGTTTAACACATATAGCCAGCACTTGATGTAGTGTTAATAGCCCTTTTTAATATCAAGTATACATGGTATCCTTTTTTGTCTCTCATAAACATTGAACACAAGAATATTGATAGTTTTAAATCACGTGTCAAGTTGAACCCTATTGTTGGCAATGGAACCACTCAGTTGGTGAAACTCCGACTTTGTGGTGCCCCACCGATTTGAAAAAAGGTTCCTGCACTATTTTTTGCGATTTCAGGTGTGACTTGCATAGACATCTGCGCATGAAGTCACACAGATGTCTGCCAAGTCGCACCTGAATTCGCATTGACATGCAGCTTTGAAATCGTGTGACTTCAGGTGAAGTCTTACGATTTCAAAGTCAGTTCCAGTGTGAACCAGGGCTTTGACCCTTAAACCAAGAAATAATTTTATGGCCAGGTTGAAGACTACGAGTCATGCATGTATTCATCTCTTCTTACTGATAAGTACTGATTCCACAGGTAAGCCAACCATAGTTTGGTCATGTGGGCACAGTATGGCTATTTTTTTATCATAACTTTTTCAACATACTTGCTCTGATCTCGTGAGCATTCATGTAAATGCCTATGGGCTTCATATGTCCTGGAACATGAGCAGCTGCCGGTAAAACTTGGATGATTTCTAGCTCACCCAAGAACAGCCAGCAGTGTCTTAACAAGTGAGTATACCTTTCCGGGCACAGATTAGTGGGGTACATCACTGTAGGGGTTCATTTAGCTATCTAACTTGGTCAATTCTTAGCTTCTTAGGACATATGAATTATCACCTAATATTGATAAAACTTTCCTGAATGGCCTATGATCATTTCAAGTCAGTGAGTGCGATTATTGCAGTGTACATGACTACTTGTAGGGATTGGATGCAAGTCTGAAGATTGTGGAGATAGGGGGGTCTTTCAAAGCTGGGATGCTCTGTAAAGGAACCCTGTCATGTGAGTAATACAGGGCCTTTCATTGCTGACCTCTCAAAAATGCTCAGAACAAACATGCTGCAAATTAAGTCAGAACTTCTGATCTATATTTGTTCCAGGTCAGTAAATTAGGAGGTACTGAATCCATTAGAACAGGATGGCCGCCAGACAACAAGCATTTTCAGGTAACATCAGCAATGAAGCTGGAAGGCTATTTGTTGTCTAAGGCCACCAGCAGATCCATTTGTATAGCGGAGGATCTCTCCACTGATCCCTGATGACAGGTCTTTACCCATACGGGGGGGTTCGATGTAAATGGACCGTTTATCTGTTTCCACCCAACTGTCGTCAGACATGCCAGACAGATGGAGAAGGGATCCCCATCCGTCTATTCTGTGGCGTATCGGAATGGATGCTGGTGGGTCCGCTGACACCCACCCATCCATAGAGGTCTATGGATGGTCTGATCTGGTCCGCCAGAAAGACTGACAGGCAGACCCGATTGGACCTTCAGTGTGAAAGGGGCTTTAGAAGGTGCATGGTAGCTTAAAGTACTGTATAACTAAAGGCAAACCTTTTTTTTTTTTTCGTTAGCTTTTTGATTGAGTAGGGAGATTCACTCTCTCTATTTGTCCTGTTTACCATTATTATCATTGAATGTGAAAGTAAAATAAAATCCCAAAATTTGGGTTGTCCCCAGAAAAGTAATAAAGGGGAAATCTTCCAATGGGGACACTAGTTGTGGTGATCTAGGAGTCCCCAAGGAATTCCCTTGATTTGCAAGGATTTCTTCTCACTTCCTGTTTAGCTATGGGACATGAAGTGAAGGGAAATTTCCGAACTGGGACACGGTGAAAAAAAAACTGATAGGTGTTATAACTCTCCCTTACTCTATCGAAAATGAAAAAAGCTTTGCATACAGTTATGTTTTAATATTAGAATTGCATAGAAGTACATTTTTAACACCTCCAACATAATCTATTGTATTTCTTACAACACAGTTTTCCTTATTCTGTTAGCCTAGGTTCACACTAGAACGTGGTGTGGGAAACCCACAGAACACACTACATCTGCGATCAGCAGCGGGTTCGGATGTTAATGACCCCCCCCCCCCAAACGCAGGTTGCAAAAGCAGTGTGTTTGCCTGCTCCAGATTTGGTCGTAGTGTGTTTCCAAAAGTAGTGCATGTACTACGTTTGGTGCGATTTGAGCCAACTCAAAATAAATGGGCTCAAATCACACTGCACCTGGAATGCATGTGAATCGAATAGGAATACACTGTGCGATTCATAGTTTGAACCGGGGCTTACTGTAGCAGATCTGAGTCAATTTAACATACTGTATACATGTAGATGTACATAAGTACGCAAGTATACATACTGTGCATGTATGTCTAAGCTGTTATTTTGTTCTGTCTGCTTCCTGTCTTAAAAACTGCTATACATGGACATTATAAAGCTGTAGGTAGATTAGGTTAATTCACAAGAATTGTACTATATAAAAGACGGAGAGGACACTTTTTTTCCCCCCTTCTTTCCTTCTCTTTGGCTCGTCATGATTGCGGCTTGTGTAATCCTGGAATGAGATCATCACTAGCTGAAGCCTGAATTCTACACAGCCTATTCTGTTGTGCTCAGCATGCACCAGCGTAGAGTTAAAATCTTTATTCATTTCATTTAAAATGTTCCTTTTGTTGTTCTTATCATGTTCTAGCTTTCCCAAGGATATATGCCTTGAATGAAAAGTCACATGTGCATTACTAATTGTGTGCCATTGTATTTACTGTTCCAAGTGGTGGCACTGTGAAGCTACTAATTCTTTTGCTTCACTTGATGTATAATCATCTAAGTGCCTTTGATAGCAGCGAAACAGTATTAATTGTTTTGTACATTTCTTGGTCATTCTTCTTAGGTGGTCTTCATAATCTATTAAGAATTTTTAGCCAGATTTTTTATAATGTCATGCCTCCAGCCGCGATTAAATTGGTAATTAATGAACAGACCTTGGCAGTGTAAACCCCATCCCGTTAATTTTCTCCTGTCGAGTTTTTTTTTTTTTTTTAAGAAGTTGTCGATGTCAGAAAGCATCGCGCCATCTTACTGGAGCCCCTTGGCATGAAACCACAACAGCTTGAATTTTTTTTTTCAGCCATTAGCAGATCAGAGCAGTAATTTCACAGTGTTTTGGTCAGGGTAATTATAGTTGCAAGTATTGAGCGAGGTTGAGAATTTGCAGGGGGAAAAAAAAATCCAGGAATACCAGGTGAGCCTCCTTGTGTTCAGTGGGACGTTATGATTAGTTTAATTGGTCTTTGTTTGATTTTCGCCGCTCAGCCCCTTCGTGAGGTGGCTTTGCAGTGACTTTCCACTTTTGTGTTCCTGACCTGCGCTGACAAGAACAAGTGGGGAAAAAAAACAGGAAAATCCTTTTGAAGTTGCTCCTTTGGCAACATGTTGGTTGCAAAATAAAAGGAAGAGTTCCATAAACAGTTAACTGTTGTCTGAATATACTTTATTTTATTAAATTGTCTGGTTTCCCCCCTTTTTTTTTTTTTTTATTTTGTGTGAAGTTTCTGGTTCTTTTGTATTCAGGCTAGAACCGTGAGGAATAATTAATGCAAATCAAATTTAATAGTCTTTTTAATTAAAATCTACTTGTTAATTAATATTTGAATTTAAATTAATGTGTAAAAATGCCGATTTCCAGTGTAGCATTTTGCATTAATGCAAATGTTATAGTTACTTGATCTGATTTAAATTTGAAACTGGAATTAGAAAGTGTAGTACACTGCATGTTTGAATCGCCTGCTGTATTATGTAGGACAACCCATGTATTATAGGTAGATGCATACTGTTCTGCATTTATATTCATTATCGTGTTCTAAAATATATTATTTGGTGTGTGATATATACTAATATAAATGCTTCTTTGTACATAGTACTCTGTAAAGTAACTTGATATACATGTAGCGGTGGGTAGGTAGGTGTATATGCATATTGACCTTAGCAAAGGTAAGTTATAGGAAACCATTGCTGTTCACTTTTTTTCCCTTACAAGTCTTACGAGCATTTCCCATATATATATATATATATATATATATATATATATATATATATATATATATATATATATATATATATTACTAAATTAAATCAGTCCTAAACATGCCTCTATGTTACATGTTCATATGTTTTGTTTTGTTTTTGTTTCTTTTCTCAGACATTTTCTTTCTAAGCAGAATATTATGAATGGGCATAGTATACACCAGATAATTACATGCATTTCCTAAGCGACAGAATAAATATTTATATAAGTAGAAATACTTGCCATGGGCAAGAAGTTCACATTGTTCTGTTTCTATAAATCCATTCCGGTGTCATCAGAAAAAAGTGATTTTTTTTTTTTATAGTACTTTTTCCAAAGTTCCTGTATGAGCATAAATAGCTTATTTATGATTAGAGAATAGTTATCTTGTTTACTGATAGATTTTGGTATGTAGAAACCTGCAAGTTTTGCCCAAAGAACATTTGTTGTCTGATTTCTAAAGCAACAAATGAAATATTTCACTGATGTGTCAGTTGTGAGATGGGCAGTAAGTATTTCTCAGTGACACTCCCTTTACAGGACACAGAGTGGCAGTCATTTCAAACGTGCATTACTCACAGCCTAGCCTGATGTGTGTATGTCATCATTACAGGTCATTGTAGACTTGAGCAATGAGGCAGTGAGCAAAATGCAGTTACCCATAGTAACCGAGCACAAATCCTCCTTCATTGTTCTGAATATACCAGCCTGATTAAAACTGCTTCTTGTACATCACTGTTCTTTTTTATATATATATATATATATATATATATATATATATATATATCTTATTGTTGAAGAGGCGCTGCAAATTTAAAAAATGTAAAGGGAAAAGAACTGCATTCTTTCTTTCTCCCACCTGTACTACAATAAAGTTCACAAAAACCTGGTTACCAAGATTTCATCTTGTGTCTGAAAATCCACTTCCATATGGGTAGTGTACTGGTAAAATGATTTTAGTTACAGATGTTCTAAAGTGCAAGTTCACATTCACTCACACACACATTTATATATATTATTTTTTTTTTGTGCTATATGTTCTTTTTTTTCCCTTTTTAAGGGTCTTCTTTTACAATAATTTGATGCGCTGTGTCTTTCTGGTCCTGCCTACTTTTTATTTTTTGGGGATTGCATGGGTGAGTTATCCCTATAGGAACCCCCTATGAGTTCCATAACAAATGGACAGTAGAAGCAGTGCAACCAGGGTGTAACTGCCATCATGTGCAGCTCACAGCAGGCGTACCTGCAGGAAAGTCTAAAATATATTCCTTTTTTAGTCAAAAGTGTTGTAAGTATCTAAGTGTGTGAGGCTATTCAAAATGTATGAAAGGATGAAATATAATTGAAACTGAGATCAGACATATGATCAAGCATATGAGGTGCTTATGCTTTAAAAGGTACACTGTCTTCTCATTTATTTATATTAAAGTAGTTTAAAGGTTATCTTAGGCACCTTGCATTGTTTGTCTTGCCACCAGTGAATACCCCCCCCCCCTCCCCTTCAGCCCCCCAATGTAAGATCTCATTCAGCAGACAGATGTGTACTGTGCACAAATGTGCGATTTAGGAGACACTCTCCCTGTTGGTTTTGGAATTAAAGTGCCGCCGCCATTTACCTCGTCATGGAAACCTTAATGAAACCAAATAGTTTACCGGGAGTTCTAGGCATAACCATCGGGGTGTTTTCATGCTGCCTTGTCAGTTGATGTCCATGAATTGACTTGAACAGAGATCAAAGTGGTTTTCAAGATGGGAGAATCTGTGAGAGAGACAGCTCCTTCAGTCGCTCCACAAGAACTAATCAAGCTATCAGTCCTGTACGCACACTGAATGCCTTTAGAACCTAATACTCATCGCTTTTCTTTTCTGTAACTGCAAATTGAAATTCAGATTTTATGCTCCTTTCCCTAAAGAGCTGCTGTACAGCACTTACCATGGCCGCCTGCATTCCAACATGACCTTTCCCATTTCCCCATGCCGAAGTGGATTTAAATATGTAGTTTCACACTTAGACCAGGGTTTCATGAGAAAAGGTAATGTCTAATACAGGATGAAAGGTGGAACCGCACTATTACCATGCTTCATATGAAATTGACTTTTCCCCACCTAATCTCTCACCCATTACAAAATACTAATTATTGCAGCCAATTTTAAGAAATGATCCAAAAGCCTTTTTTAAGTCCTTTTATGCAGTTTATGGTTAATTGTTTAGCCTGAAGATCTTCTAAATAATGAGAGCACTTGACATGGACCACATTCATTATCTATGAACTGAGGACTGCCTGTTAATTTTCTAAGCAGGTTTTTAGTTACATGTAGATGGCTTGTATCAGTGTAAGAGTACCAGCTACTTTATACCATGTCTGCTTTGCCATGTGTTAACGCTTTAGGGTACTGTTTCTGATCATCAAGACTGTGGTGGAACATGGTTAACCCCTTAAGTAGTTTGAAATAATGTTTTTTCTGGTTGATTTGAACTAAAATATATCTTAGTAATAAATAATGTATATTTTGCACAAGGTTCAAGAGCTTTTGTACATAATCTATATACCAATTTATAATGTAAAAAAATCCAGGCAAGCATATTTATCTTGCTATATATGTGAATTAAACACTGAGATATATTTATGTAATATAGAAAAACAAAACTTTTATGCCCAATTTATGGGTTGAGAAAAGTGTTAAAAGTGAAATTGAGGTATACCAAGTCATTTAAAGAAGGCACACAACATTGCAGCCAATTAGAGGTAACAACTCATTAGTTTAGAGCTGCCAGAACAATTATTACTGATTAGTTTCTATCAAGTACTGCATTTTGTGTTGTCAAATCAGAGCCATGGGATCATGAAGAGAACGTGCCTTTTTCAAATATAGAAGAACTTTATTTGAGTAATCACTAATCGTTTTTCATTTTAACCTAAGTATTGATAATTACTATTATTCTTAAAAGCTTATGTGCCTGGCCAGGAGGAACGCAGTACGTTAAATCAACTTTATAATGTTAAGACATATTTTTTATTTGCTGCTAACGTAATTTAATAATATAGTACAAATAAAAGTCTTACTGCTTTTAGTAGAATATCACGATCCATCATTATATGTATAACAAAAAATTGAGTCAAAATTTTACACAAAAAAAAACAGCATATTGAGCAGTGATCTTTATCATCCAAACAGTCTAGGTTTAAAAAAAAATGAATATACTGGTTTTTGGATGCCACCAGCTTGTTTCCTGATGTCTAGTCTAAAATGAGAGTTAAGAAAAAAAAATCGCACACGGCTTTCTGAACTATTTGACAAGGTTTCTTAGTGCTGCCGAGACCATATGCTTGCTCCAGCCTTCAAGCTATTCCTTCCTATCAGTTTCATTATCACCTGCCTCTGAGTCTCCAATATCATCAGTAAGCACATGCAGAATCATAATTATGCCATGTACAAGTTCTTTGATAACATGTACAGTTTTCTTCTTAATTCTTTATCAAATGCATTGATCGTGGCATGTGTGCATTGATCCAGGTCCGCCATCTGGCTGTGTGTGATAAGCGCAGTGGCATCTTTGCATTCCCTCTGTCATTCATTGCGCTACAATTTGGCTGCAGGGGAGTAGTGGCTGGGATTAGCCCTGTTCTGCTACTTACTTGCATTTTAAGTTGACACCTCTACAGCGGCTCAGACCACATTACAAACTGAAACACATACGCACGACTTAGTGATGTGACACTTCTCAATAAGCTTACTCCACTAGCTACTCAACAATCTGTAATTGGATTTGTAGGAATAACAGCAAAAGATTTCCTAAGAATTGCTAGGGACAGAAGGTGAAGTTTTCTCATTATTGGCAAAAGGCTGGGTATAGATCTAAGATGATTGGTATTTTCCATTAAAACAGGCTGCCAGCTGTTTACACAGGACATTTATAGGGGGGAAAGGCTTATGTAAAGGGGGGCAAAAGGCACCAGAAAAATACTTTACGGTCTACAAATAACTATATAGAGATATGGTGTTCGTTTAAAATCATTTTATCTAAAAATTCCTTGTTGTTCCTTTACCATGTCATTTTTTTATTTGGATTAAGAAATTATTTATGAAGATTGGATTCGACATACAATTGAAACACTGATCATGGAGGCTACATGTTGTAAACCTAATTGATACTCCTCCCAGATGTTGTTTTCTAAATCTTTGGTTTGGAATTGTTGGATAGATGGTAGATGGTTTCTGAGTCCTTTTAAAGAGTTTTGTGGTTTCAAAGCAATCAACATCGTTTATTCCTTAACCCTACATTATCCAAGGTTGTAAACGATGCTTGATTGTGTTTCTTTGCTTGCGGTGATCACATGGTTTGCTCAAAATCACTAATTGGCTTGAGTCTTCTGCCCAGTACTGTCCTGTTTAATTAAAACAGGGCTTAAGTGCTTCGTACACTAATTTTCTTTTCCTTTGTTTCAAAGTAGCAGGGTGTAGGAGCAACCTGTTGCCACTTGGTGCACCCAGCATGTAGCTAATAAGAGGTTTACAGAGCAAGAATAACGTCTTTTTGTGCTAGCTGTACAATAAAAGGATTGTTTTGTTCACAGGGTATTTGTAAGTAAGAGAAAAAAAATCTAAAATCACTCCAGTGGTGGATTTCAAGAGTTCTTTTAAATGGGAGTACCTGTATTTGTAATACCACGTTTCACCTGCAGGTGGTACTTCATGGAGAGGACATAAACTCAGATACAACCTACACCCATCCAGACGGGAATTATTGATTCAGTGACCCTGGTAGCCCTCTGACATATGGCTTTGGAGCCTCAACTGAATAACAAGATCACTTTTGCCTGAGAATTTTGCTAAGCTAAAACCAAATATTTGGTTTCTTATTATAACATCCATTTCCAGTAACTATTCTGTTAGGAGAGGTGTCTTTCAGCATTGTAGTAATTGTCAGTGTCTCGATAAAAAAGTGATAAAACTTGGCTAAGAACATTTTTTTCAAAATGCTGCAAAGGCCATCCAAAACTAATTGCTATAAAAAAAAAACCTTTACTGTTCCTCTTCTCGGTCATACCTTTGTGGAGTTTTCTTTTATTTGAGGCTTGTGAAATAATTCCATTATGCATTGGGAGCTTTCATTGTATTCTCAGTAAGCAGTGTAGCATATAGCATGGAGCAACAGGTGGGTTGGTACAGTCACGAAACTGTAGGGGTACCAAACCCTGGATTATGTTTAACCTGCTCAGCCAGCAAAAAAATAGGGTGAATCTATTTTTGGTTGTATTTAGTTATATTATTGCCTACATGTATTTTTTATCCATGTTTTTTATTATTCTTAAAGTGATACTAAACACACACTGCTTAATTTACATTATCACTTCTTTTCCTCTGTGTATATGGATGATGGCAGGGAAACATCGGCAGGAGGAGCTTCTTGTTCTTTTGCTTCTGGTCACATGTTCAAAAAAGAGTAGCCTTTGAAATACAGAGGAAAAATTGTTTTAAATCGTCATACAAGTATGTATTTGAACTCAAATCTTCTTTTTTTGTGCAAAAAAACATTGTGTGGGCTATCTAGGGGGAGGTTCTGCCAAACACAGCCTGTTTCACACCGCTCTAGCCTGTGTCTATTCTTTGTATGTGCTTAGAATTACAGAAAGGTGAAGCCTCCATCAATCAACATTTGATATTCAGCCCCCATAGTATTTACCTTTTAAGTGTGCGTGGGGAAGAGGGAGGGAGTGGGCTGTCGTTTACCCACGTGTGGCTCTATAGTCATGTGGGCTGCACAGTTAAGGAAAAGGAGGAAATGAACAGCTTAGAAAGGAATTGAAACTGGAGCATGCACAGTAGATGCAGCAATGGCTGGTCCAAACAATCTCAGGCTGCAGTGGCAGACACAGACCAGGAGGGAGGAAGGGTGAAAAGCAGGATCAAAAAGTTTTTTTTGCAGATTATAGAAAAGAATTCCATAGCGACTGAGTATGAACAGCATGTAATACAGCATGTACTGACTTTTTTATGATGTGTGTTTAATCACATTTTAAAATTAGGTTATCGTTTTCCATGTCTAATGTTTTTTGAGGCAGTCATACACTCATATCTCCACTCTATAATGGGTCTACCAGCCTGAAGCACTTACCACAATTAAGCTGGCCATACGTGGATCAAAGTTCGGCTGGTTCAACAGGGACCAACTTCTGTACAACCAGCCTGTCTGATTTTCCCCACTTGATCAGCTCCTGAGATTATAGCCAGCAGTGCTGATCAATATATTCCACTAATGGGATAATGTCACATGTCCAGTAAGCCCCGCCCTATTTGTCAATTTGCCATTTTCAGGGACAAATTCAAAGGTCTTGCAAGCCCACCGGAATGTTTTGTCTCATTAGAGGGAACCCTTAAATGCCTTAGGGGGGATATTAATAACTGTGCCCCCTACATGCAGGCCAAGATATGAAACCATTTTGCCTAGTGAACCAAATTTTTCTTAATTCACAGCTCTCAGTTTGTGCCCCCTAAACGAATTGATCCTAAACCTATAAACTGATCCCCATGATTTTTCAAAATAAAGTCACACTAAACAATAACATAAAAATGTAGCAAAATATAATCCATACACTACCTAATGGATTAACCACTTGCCCCCAAGAGGATTTACCCCCCTTCCTGACCAGACCATTTTTTGCGTTACGGCTGCGTTGCTTTAACTGACAATTGTGCAGTCATGCAACGCTGCACCCAAAATGAAACTTTTTCCCCCACAAATAGAGCTTTCTTTCAGTGGTATTTGATCGCCTGTGTGTATTTTATTTTTTGGCGCTATAAAAAAAAACTTGACAACTTTGAGAAAAAAAATATTTTTGACTTTTTGATATTATACATGTCCAGTAAAAACAATTAAAAAAATCAAATTTCATCATAAATTTAGGCCAAAATGTATTCTGCTACATATCTTTGCTAAAAACAAATCCCAACACATGTAAATTAATTGGTTTACGGTAAAGTTATAGTGTTTACTGGGATTTTTTTTTCTTTTTTTAATAGTAATGGTGGCAATCAGCGACTTATAGTGGACTGTTGCGGGCATTCTGACAGTGGGGGGAACTGACTTGGTGTCACTGACATCCCCAGTGACACCAATATAGTGATCGGTGCTAATAAAAAGCATTGACACTGTACTAATGGCACTGGGCAGGAATGGGTTATCATGTGGGGTGATCAAAGGGTTAACTGTGTGCTGATTTGCATACTGAGCTTTGTTTGTGCTTCACTGTAAGCACACTGTTTTGTATGGCTCTGCTATGCACAGCCATGCAAAGCAGTGTGCAGGAGCTGACGAGAGAGAACAATTTTGTTTCCAAACAGTTCTCCCCACCCCCACCCTCCCTCCCCTGCCCCGTAGGAGACCTTCAGCAAACACCGTGTGCTGGTGAGTAATCACTGACCGGGACCCGGTGATTAACAGCCGAGGCTGCGAATGACGGCGCGGGTAGGACACGTGCCCCCTACCCAGAAATGCAAAATCACGTGTATATATATGTGATTTTGCGCACCCCTACTGCCCTGTTGCAGTACTTCTGCTATGGGGGGGACAGGAAGCAGTTAATCTATTTGTAATCAAATTATTTTACTGTTTTCTGCCTTTGCCTTTTGATCCGGTAACATGATTGGCTCCCAGTGTCAGTTCAGTGTACAGGAGGGACAGCCGTCAACGGATGCCCCATAGTAAGCCTATAGGTGACATCACTGCCCAGGCTCTGTAGCCATTGTCAGTGATCCTTCCCCTTCAATGAAGCCAGCCACTGGAAGGATCATGTGACTGGACCCAAACACCTTCAACCTAGGTAAGTATAGACCTCTTTCCTTTACAGGGTAGTTGGAATAGGCTTAGAATAGGGGCTGGGGCAGGTTTAAGTATAGCTGGGATTTGACTAAACTTCTACTTCAAGAATAGATTTATTTTTTTTCTTTTAGCCACTTGCCAACCATGCTATAGCCAAATGACGGCTACAGCGTGGTCATCCAGTCCTGGGAGGGCGTCATATGACATCTTTCCAGAACCAGAACTCTGTGATTGCTGTGTCTTTCAGACACAGCTGATTATATGTCACGGTAAAGGGCCAATCACAGCGGCCGTTTGGACACAGCTGATCATCTGGTAATCACAGCTGTAATCACACTTGCCGGTTATTGGCAGTACTGCTGATAATCGTCAAGCATGAAAGGAGTCATCCACACTGATAATCAGGGCACTGATTATCAGTGCAGTCCCAACAGTGCCTTTCAATGCCAATCTGTACCCATCAGTGCCGCCAATCAGTGCTGCCAGTCGGTGCCGCCAGATCAGTGCCCTTCAGTGCTGCCCATTAGTGCCCATCAGTGCCGCATATCAATGCAGCCTCATCAGTGCCTCCACATCAATGCTTATCACTGCAGCCTATCAGTGCTACCTATCAGTGTAGCCTCATGAACGCCAATCAGTGAAGGAGAATTACCTGTTTGCAAAAGTTTATAATAGAAACTAAGAAAAATGTTTTTTTTTTTTTTTTTTTTGTTTAGCAAAAAAATAAAACACCCAGTGATGAATAAATACCACCAAAAGAAAGCTCTATTTGTGTGAAAAAAAGATAAAAATGTCATATGGTTACAGTACTGCATGACCACGCAATTGTCATTCAAAGTGTGACAGCACTGAAAACTTAAAATTGCCCTGGGCAGGAAGGGGGTGAAAGTGCCCGGTAGGCAAGTGGTTAAACCACTTTACTTACTCTCACTTTCATTTTAAGATCTTTGGTTTCAAACAATTATTGAGTTTGACTCTAAACAAGACACGTGTAATTCGACGGTTTCTTTGACAATACCAAGTACAAATTTGTGTAAAATGTCCCTTTCCAAAACTCTAACAACCCAGACCATTTTTAAAATTTACTACCAGTTATATGACTTTGATAAAAAAAAATGTATTTGTAGCAATAATAGAAGTTAAACTGTTCCTTTACATTGAATAATGAGCCTGTCATGACAAATATGTCTCCTTCTGCATGACTAGGTGACAATGTGACCAGCTACTTTTAGGCTGAAACTGGCTCTGACTTGTGGCATGAGCATGACTTGCTGGCATTTGCCAGGCTGCCTGTTAGGAACCAGTGAGGACATAACTTCAGTTTAGTCAAGAAAAAGAGCAACGAGGGACATTCTGTGTACTTCCATGATGTTCCCCCATTCTTCAACCCTATGGCTCAGAGCTTGACTGGGCCTTGCTGCTGCCTTTGAATGAAGTTATCACAAATGTTCTATCTCACAGACAGTGGGTTCTTCAAGAATAACATCTTTAAGACCATAACAAAGCACAGCTAGATCTATAATATATACACACTTTATATTATTATTCTACAGTATTTATATAGCGCCAACAGTTCGCTCAGTGCTGTACGTTACAATTGGAGACAATACATGAGACAGTACAATAACAATACAATGCGATACACGAGGGGTTCGAGGGCCCTGCTCCTTGGAGCTTACAATCTAGGAGATTATGTGATTCAACATGCAGTCTTTGGTGGAAATACTCCAGACCCAGGGCCACCCAGGACTCTTAAATCTCCAATTTCAGCCACTGAGAGTGATCTAGCAGAACATTGTTAAAGGGGTATTAAACCCCAAACAAAAAATGTAATAGATGTGGTAGCTGTATTAGTTTTTTTTTTTTAGGCTTTTTCACCTAGTGATCTGACCAGTAACACACTTCATTTATTAGAGTGCCCCCAGTCTGGATGAAGGAGCTCAGGGGGCACCTTTGGACAGCATCCTTGTTCATCTGGGAGGATGGGAATGTTATATGGACTAGCAAATGTAAATACATTAACAAACTGAAGCCAAGCTCCAGCTAATACTTTATAAGCAGTTACAGCAATAATTTTTTTTTTTTTGGGGATAAAGCTTTTAGATAAATAAAACCTGATCATTGCGTACACCCCTGTCAGTAGCAAATGGTTTGTCTTATCCCTGATACATCTGCAGGAGAGCTTATTCTTTTGAAAAATAGACTTAAGCTGGCCATACTTGTATCGCGGTTCAGCAGGGACCAGCCAAATTACGATTCTTGTGTGGGCAGGTTGGTTGTACAAATGTTGCTCTATCTGGTTTTCCATTTTTCCTTATTTTATGTTCTATCCTTCTTGCCTGAGATATGAGGAGTTCTTGGCATATAAAATTAGTTCTTAATCTTTTGGTGGTTTTCACCTCACATGGGATCATGTAAGTGTACAACCACATTGCAAATTATTATATTGTTAACACCAACAAAATCTTGTGATGTATATTGATGTGTGTGTTTGTTGTAGGCGTCATGCCTTCTTGAGCACTTCTGAGGAAGAGATTGTTGTTGGTCTCGAAACGCGTCAAGTTCGATTTATGCATGACCCATTTCTATGTTTGCAATACCATCTTTGATGACACCGCCGTAATCTGTATTGTAGCTCTATGTTTGTTTTTTAAGATTGTAAAAATAAAACTGCAAATCGTTCTAAAAAAATCTTTTTTGAACTGTTTAAATTTATCATATTAGAGAATTGTGCCGGTAAAGTCCCATCAAAAAGAGGACTCCCCCTTTGTTGCTCTATCAATTCACTTGTGTACGACCAGCCTGTTGGAAACTTTTCTCTCGATAAGTTCCACTTCAGCTATAGCTGGTGATGCCAATCAGTGTATTCTGAAGGCATGAAAGTCTCCATTCATCAGCATACTATAGCACAATGGAAGGGATGCCCCAATCCACATCAAGTTTGTGGATGGGAGAATTTAGTCATTTTCTTTCGTTCAACCTGCTGGTTGAATAAAAAAATAACTTGTGTATGGCCAGATCACCAGGTTAAAATAAAAGAGAGCCTAAAGAAAAATATTACCACCATCACGTTCATCTAAGAATTGGTAAGGTGCAATAAAATAATTGTTTGCTTTTGGGTTTAATGCTGCTTTGAAACATAAGTTCGACTTTCATAACATGTTACATAATAGAACAGTCCGTCCCCCCCACCCCCCCACCCCCCGTCTTCAATTTCTTCAGTTGTTTTCCGTGGTCTTCCGGGTCTTTTGGTGTTGCTGAGCTCACCGGTGCGTTCCTTCTTTTTAAGAATGTTCCAAACAGTTGTTTTGGCCACACCTAATGTTTTTGCTATTTCTCTGATGGGTTTGTTTTGTTTTTTCAGCCTAATGATGGCTTGCTTCACTGATAGTGACAGCTCTTTGGATCTCTTTGGATCTCATCTTGAGAGTTGACAGCAACAGATTCCAAATGCAAATAGCACACTTGAAATGAACTCTGGACCTTTTATCTGCTCATTGTAATTGGGATAATGAGGGAATAACACACACCTGGCCATGGAACAGCTGAGAAGCCAATTGCCCCATTACTTTTGGTGCCTTAACAAATGGGAGGCACATATGCAAACTGTTGTAATTCCTACACCGTTCACCTGATTTGGATGTATATACCCTAAAATTAAAGACAGTCTGCAGTTAAAGCACATCTTGTTCATTTCATTTCAAATCCATTGTGGTGGTGTATAGAGCCAAAAAAGTTAGAATTGTGTCGATGTCCCAATATTTATTGACCTGACTGTATATAATATATATATATATATATATATATATATATATATATATATATATATATATATACTCCCACTCTGCTCAAAAAAATTAAGGGAACACACTTTAATCAGAGTATAGCATCAAGTCAATTATACTCCTGGGATATCGATCTGGTCAGTTAAGTAGCAGAGGGGATTGGTAATCAATTTAACAACAGGTGCACTAGATGGGCAACAATGAGACGACCCCCAAAACAGGAATTGTTTTACATTTGAAGGCCACTGACGTTTTTTTTCCCTACTCATCATTTCTGACTGTTTTACACTAGTTTTGCATTTGGCTAGGGTCAGTGTCACTACTGGTAGCATGAGGCTATACATGGACCCTACCAGAGGTTGCACAGGCAGTCCAACTTCTCCAGGATGGCACATCAATATGTGCCATTACCAGAAGATTTGCTGTGTCTCCCAGCACAGTCTCAAGAGCATGGAGGAGATTCCAGGAGACAGCCAGTTACTCTAGGAGAGCTGGACAGGGTCGTAGAAGGTCCTTAAACCCATCAGCTGAACCAGTATCTGCTCCTTTGTGCAAGGAGGAACAGGATGAGCACTGCCAGAGCCCTACAAAATGATCTCTCCAGCAGACCACTGGTGTGAAAGTCTCTGACCAAACAATCAGAAACAGACTTCGAGGGTGGCCTGAGGGCCCGATGTCCTCTAGTGAGCCCTGTGCTCAGTGCCTGGCACCATAGAGCTCGATCGGCATTTGCCATTGAACTCCAGAATTGTCAAGTCCTCCACTGGTGCCCTGTGCTTTTGAGAGCAGCTTCACCCGGAGCACGTGACAGATGTGAAAGGGTCTGGAGAAGCCGCGTAGAACGTTATGCTGTCTGTAACATTGTTCAGCATGACCGTTTTGGTGGTGGGTCAGTGATGGTCTGGGGAGACATATCCATGGAGGGGTCCCATTGTCAGAACCTATGCTGGTGCAGTGAGTCCTGGGTTCCTCCTGGTGCACGACAATGCCCGGCCTCATGTGGCGAGAGTATTCAGGCAGTTTCTGGAGGATGAAGGAATTGATACCATTAAATGGCCCCCACGCTCGCCTGACCTAAATCCAATAGAACACCTCTGGGATATCAGGTTTCGGTCCATTCGATGCCGCCAGGTTGCACCTCAGACTGTCCAGGAGCTCAGTGATGCCCTGGTCCAGATCTGGGAGGAAATACCCCCAGGACACCATCTGTCGTCTCATTAGGAGCATGCCCCGATATTATCAGGCATGCAAAAAAAATCTCGATTTTAACATCCCTATTAATGTCAACAACCCGGCTACATCCCTTAACTCTTCAACTTAACCTCATCTTTTGCTTTAGCACAATGTATACAGTCCTCCACTCACTCTGATGGGAATACATTAGACCTTGTTTTCTCCCATCTTTGCACTCCCTACAACCTCACAAACACCCCCTTTCCTCTCTCTGATCACAATCTCATCACCTTCACAGTGTCCTCGTCTTCAAACACCTATCCCTCCAAGCAGCAAACAATTACTCAATGCTCATGCTCACTCACCTGACCTGAATCCGATTGAGCATGCATTTCACTTGCTGAAGACAAAATGCCCCAAGAACAAGCAGGAACTGAAGACAGTTGCAGTAGAGGCCTGGCAGAGCATCACCAGGGATGAAACCCAGCGTCTGGTGATGTCTATGCGTTCCAGACTTCAGGCTGTAATTGACTGCAAAGGATTTGCAACCAAGTATTAAAAAGTGAAAGTTTGATTTATGATTATTATTCTGTCCCATTACTTTTGGTCCCTTAACAAGTGGGAGGCACATATGCAAACTGTTGTAATTCCTACACCGTTCACCTGATTTGGATGTAAATACCCTCAAATTAAAGCTGACAGTCTGCAGTTAAAGCACATCTTGTTCGTTTCATTTCAAATCCATTGTGGTGGTGTATAGAGCCAAAAATGTTAGAATTGTGTCGATGTCCCAATGTTTATGGACCTGACTGTATAAAGCCATTTAAAATTCTGTCCCAAATTACATCAATGATCTTGTCTCTAAATATCACCCAAACTGTACTCTCCTCTCCTCGCAAGACCTCCTGCTCTCTAGCTCCCTTGTCTCCTCCTCCCATGATCATCTCCAGGACTTCTCCAGAGCTTCCCCCATCCTTTGGAACTCTCTACCCCAAATTATCAGACTATCGCATACTCTGCTCACTTTTAGGCGATCTCTGAAAACCTATCTCTTCAGGGAAGCCTATCCTACCCTCAGCTAATAATGGAACCTTCTACTCTTCCAACCAGTCCATCCCCCACAGTTACTACCTTTTGTACCACTAGCCCCTCCCTCCTAGATTGTAAGCTCCAAGGAGCAGGGCCCTCCTTTCCCTCTTGTATTGAACTGTATTGTTGCTGTATTGTCTCCTGTTATATTGTAAAGCGCTGAGCAAACTGTTGGCGCTATATAAATCCTGTATAATAATAATAATAATGCATACAAGCACGTAGGGGCCATACAAGCTACTAAGTACCATTTTGAGTTGCTGCAATGAAATTTCAGCAAAATGGACTAGCCTGCTGCATAATTTTTTCACTTTGATTTTCGGGGTCTCTTTAAATTCAGTCCTGTGTAGGTTGATAATTTTTATTAACATCAAGCGATGGGGCATCCTTACGTTTCTAACACATTACCCAGTCCATATCAGTATTGATATCAAGCATGATATTTTTCCCCATTGAGATCTAATGTGTTTTCAAAGTGTTCCCTTAATTTGTTTGATATATACAGTTGTGTTCAAAATAATAGCAGTGTGTTGAAAAAAGTGAATAAAGCTCAAAATCCTTCTAATAGCTTTTATTTCCATACACACAAATGCATTGGGAACATTACACATTCTATTCCAAATCAAAACATGAAGAAAATATATCAAATGTGTGTTGTTCCTCTAAAAAAAATTGAAGAAAAGTGAATATTAGACTGTTCAAAAAAATAGCAGTGTTTGTATTCTTCTTTACAAACTCAAACATTCACTATATAAACTGAAAAATGTTTGAAGATTTTGCTTTCCTTTGAATCACTTAATGAATATTTAGTTGTATAAGCACTGTTTCTGAGAACTGCTGTACATCTGTGTTGCATGGAGTCAACCAACTTCTGGCACCTGTGAACAGGTATTCCAGCCCAGGATGATTGGACTACATTCCACAGTTCTTCTCTATTTCTTGGTTTTGCCTCAGAAACTGCATTTTTGATGTCACCCCACAAGTTTTCTATTGGATTAAGATGCGGGGATTGGGCTGGCCACTCCATAACGTCAATCTTGTTGGTCTGGAACCAAGATGTTGCACGTTTACTGGTGTGTTTGGGGTCGTTGTCTTGTTGTAACACCCATTTCAAGGGCATTTCCTCTTCAGCATAAGGCAGCATGACCTCTTCAAGTATTGTGATGTATTCAAACTGATCCAAGATCCCTGGTATGCGATAAATAGGCCCAACACCGTAGTATGAGAAACATCCCCATATCATGATGCTTGCGCAACCATGCTTCACTGTCTTCACAGTGTACTGTGGCTTGAATTCAGTGTTTGGGGGTCGTCTGACAAACTGTCTCCGGCCACTAGACCCAAAAGAACAATCTTACTTTCATTAGTCCACAAAATGTTGCGCCATTTCTCTTTAGGCCAGTCAATGTGCTCTTTGGCAAATTGTAACCTCTTCAGCACATGTCTTTTTTTCAACAGTGGGACTTTGCGGGGGCTTCTTGCAGATAGCTTGGCTTCACATAGGCGTCTTCTAATTGTAACAGTACTCACAGGGAACTTTACACCTTCTTTGATCTTCCTGGAGCTGATTGTTGGCTGAGTCCTTGCCATTTTGGCTATTCTTCTATCCATTCGAATGTTAGTTTTTCTTTCTTCCACATCTTTCAGGTTTTGGTTGCCATTTTAAAGCATTTTCAATCATTTTAGCTGAGCAGCCTATCATTTTCTGCACTTCTTTATATGTTTTCCCCTCTCCAATCAACTTTTTATTCAAGGTACGCTGTTCTTCTGAAAAATGTCTGGAACGACCCATTTTCCTCAGAATTCCAGAGAGAAATACACTGTAATCAGCAAGTACAACATTTGCTGCCTTCCTTCCTTAAATAAGGGCAATAATTGCCACCTGTTTTTCAAAGAATGAATGACCTCACTAATAGAACTCCACACTGCTATTATTTTGAACATGCCCCTTTCAATTAGTGATTCAATTACACAGAATCAGCAGCATGCATGTCATGACTGTTGGGTCTGTTGGATTTCTATTACTCTACTACACCTGCTAGTAAATTATTTGCCATGTAGAAATATCATTTCTTCCAAAAACAGTGATTGATCAGGTTTCAGGTTAGTGATGTCTGACTGCTATTATTTTGAACACAACTGTGTGTGTGTATGTGTGTGTATATATATATATATATATATATATATATACATTTTTTATTTATTTTTTCCCAAAAATGCCTGTTGCCTTATTCTTTAACTCATTTTCTGCTAGACTTGTTAAGCCGAAATACCGGTTGCATTGTATGGCATCCATACAACCACTAGATGGAGCATTTAAAGTATCTGTATGAAATACCATCGTGAAAATAAGGCCCAGCGAGTGTGAAAATGGCAGCATAAACTGCTTTTTAGACATGCTCTGCAGTAACCAAATTAAATGAATACTCAAAAACATACCATTGTTCTCCTTTAAGTACTTTTTTGTTACATTGTTTTAATGTAATCAGTGGACAAACGGCAGACTTCCTAAAACGTGAACAGCTCAAGACAAAGGCTAGAGACATTCACAATATTCAGGGAGATTTATTCCGGGGTCACCTGCTAGTTATGCAAAGTATCCACCTGCTAGCTGGCTACATAATGACATGACAAACCTTTTCTGGTTGGAAACATACACATAACCCCAGGAGTAATCAATGATTTAATCTGAGCAGATGGGACATATTTGTGCAAGATTTTATTTCTCCTTTTATTTTCCTCGAAAGACAGATTTTTTCTTCCCCTCCCCTCCCCTTTTCTTTTTCGTCTTTTGTCTTGCACAAGTTTTGGGCTTCCCTGGTGAAGTGAGCAGGTGTGACCTTCTGCAGGCCTGTCTGCTTACATTATCAGCTTTCACGGCAGAGGCGAAAGTTTGTATGTGAAGCAATATGAAAGGGCCTACTAAACAGTGGCCGTGTTTCTGCTCAAATCCTATTTTCTCAGTCAACAGCCACCCTATCTCGCCAGGGAAAACTTCTCCTGTCCTGTCTTTGAAAGGGGGCTTGTAGTTTTATTTTCCCTGATTTTTTTTTTTCCATCCTCTGCTCAGAAGCCAGTGAATAGGTACATTTTGGTAATCCTTGCCTCTGGACAGGCATCGAAATCTCTTTCTCTGTGAATGGCTAATAACAGAGCCCTGCTTCCTGTCTTGTGATGAAAAGAGGAGGGGGGGTAGAAGTCAATTTTTTTTTTTCTGTTCTCATCCGCTATGTAATTGGAACATACTGCAGATGATATTCAACCAGAGCTATAATCAGCCTTAGGAAGAATTATATTTCATATCATTCCATGGATACTCCCACTGTCAGTCAGTATCAATGAATTATGATTGTTATAGCACAGCTATAGTACACATACTAGTAGGTAATGGTCCCCTTTGTGATTAGAACATGTATGTTATGGGACGGCTATAAAGCAATATTTTAGCAGCTTTCATGCTGCTCTTGCAGATTTCAAGGAGTTAATGCCCTTGTTCCAAAAGCAGAAAGGTTTCAAGATTTTTACTCTAACCCTTTCACTGTTTAAAAACCGCATCAGCTTGCCTTTTTGACAGAGCACCTGGTGCCATCTCTTCTCCAGGTAAGCAAAGCACATGCACCTGGCCATCCACATGATGTAAAAGGAAATGTGGTTCATCAGACCAATCTACCTTCTTCCATTCCTCTGTGGCCCAGTTTTGATGCTCACATGCCCATTTTGGGCACTTTTGGCTGTGAACACGGGTCAGAAACTGGCTGAAATTTGATCCAACTATGATTGTTCCTGTTCATGAAAAGTCAATCTATAGAGCCTACTGGAAAGTTTCTATTTGATCAGTGCTTGCAGCCACAGTGCTGATCAGTGTATTCTGATGGTGGGAGAGTCCCACTGTCAGAATACAATGACACATTAGTGATAATTCCCACATCCATATCGAGTGTTTGGATGGGGAAATCAGTTCTGATTTTTTTTTACCATAGCCATGTATGGCCTGCTTAAGTTTTTCTTAGTTATTTTTTTTTGTTTCTTGTGTTTTTTTTTTGCTTTTTTTGTGAGTACAAGGCTGCTTCTAACATGACAAAATACAGTAGTTATTTAGGATTTTCCAATTAAGGATTTCCTAATACTAGGCCTAGTGGAGTTCCTAGTAGTGACGTTTCGTCTTCTGATATCTAATTTGGCACCTGTCATAACACTTTACAAATAATGAAATGTGGATATAATACATTGTGCATATCCACTGGTTCTGACAAATAGATTTCTAAAATAAAAAGCAAACAAAAGTTCTTGTTTTCATTGTATTTTGCACTGGTTCGGTATCACCCAGGAATCTGCCAATGTTCTCTGTATGCAAACATGTAACACGTCATATTAAGGTTTCGCTTTCAAAATCCATACCATAGACGCCAGTCACTCGCATTAGCGGGAAGTACAAAAGCACCCCCCACTGTCACCCATTTTTATAGCTTTCTTAAGATCTTAAGACTGTTCAAGGAACAATTGGATAAAGTTGGGGATTGAGAATCCATCATATTCTTGTCTCTGTGAAATGAAACTCTGAATCCTCTTTCTGCTCTTTTTTTCCCCCTGAAAAGCACAATTCTACGAAGGGGAGGGGGGTCTTGTGTTAAATCCTTTGGGAACCCACTGCTGATCACTTTTAATTACTAGGACTAAGGGGGATAAAATTAAAAGGAGCACCATTGAAGCAGGGGAAAGAAAGCTTGCTGAGCTCTCGGTGAACTGTGAAATATAAAAATTGCATTCCAATACATTTTTTTTTCTGGGGTGGAAACAAGGAAAACGAATTACTTAAACTTGAAGAGTTTGTCCTTAAAAGGATTTTTTTGGTTAATCCTACACAATCTTGACAGTTTGATGGCTGCTAAATGTAATTATAAAAAGTAGACCTCTGAATTTTAATAGCAATGAGTTATAGGTGATATGATGCCTGTATTGTCTCTAGAGATATTCTAACATCTTGCTAAATGTTTTGTGTAACAGTACTGCTTGAACCTTAGAAGAAGGGTTGACGGAAGCTTGTCCTGAAAATGTAACTGTTAGTGCATATAAAGTATTATGGACGGTGCTCAACTGTGTTGCTGACCGTACTGTAACACATGAAAAAAGTTTGTGTACTTGTTTTTCAGTGTCTCGCCTGCCTTTGTACTACAAATCCCAGTATGCTGTCTCCTCCAAGCGAAGGCGCATCCCACTTTCCTTTGAATGGACAACTATTTTAAAAAATGACCCGTTCTCATCATTTAATATATACAGTATTTTACTTTTTTTGACATTTTTCAATTCAATATTTTGTAAACTATTTTTTATTTTAATATCCATGTATTTTTTTTCAACACAAATTTTTTATTTGTTCCTGTTCAGTCAATGGCAGAAATGTAGAACAGGGAGAAAAAATACAGTTTTAAGACTAAGTTTAAATTTTTTAAAAAAATGCACGTTTTTTGTAGGTAAACGATGTGGATTTATTGTCTTTTTTTTCTTTTTTTTTCCTCCTCATTGGATCGTTGGTGCAAAGTCAGACTCCTGCACCCTCCAGCTTTGTGCCCATATTGCCATATAGGCTGCAGTTACAAAACTGGAGGAAGAGTAAATGGACTATGAGGTAGCTTATTACCACCCTTGCAGTCCATTGAGAACTACAAGCCGTCTACTGCAGGAGAAAACAGGACCTGTAGTTTATTCATTCCTAGATTGCTGTGAATGAATTATGTGGCTGTGTAGACAAAGCCCCACGCAGCCATGTTGTTTTTAAAATGTGACTGCGGATGCAGGGAGAGTATCCATGTGTCATGTAACATTTTACTAAAGGTGAACTTGGCCTTTAAAAGGTATTCATGTGTTGGTGTATATAAAAGAGCTGAAATATGGAAAATACCTACCAGTATTAACAGAAAAATTAATTGTGACTATTTATAATACATTTTACAATTACTATTAACTACCTTACTGCTGCCATAGTGTAAAAAATGGCGGAGTGGTGGACATCTATTTGTAAGGTGCTGTTTACATACTTCACTCCAGAAATGGCCTTTGGACATTAATACTTGGAACCAAGCCATCTTTGACAAGCCCATTTTAAAGGCACGGTATACAGAGCCGCTTCCATGAGATCACAGTGTTGAGCAGTCACAGTGATCACATGATGTGTAAATGGTGTGTTTCATCTGTGAGCCCCCCACTCCTCATTTGTGACTGTATATTAACCCCTTTACCTTGCTTATCCTGCACATCTGAACATTAACCCCTTCATCTCCATCGTGCCATTGTTTGTCCATTTACTGTATCTAGTGCACCATTACTAAATTCTGTTGTAACCCTCTCAATACCAACATTTTCTTCCATTTCCAAAAAATTGTGTCAAAAATTTAAATCGCCCTGGGGTGTCTATTTTCCAAAAAAGGCATTTTTTTCTGTAACTGAAAGTAGGGGAAACCATGTTTTTCAAAATGTTTAGTCTTTTTTTTCTCCTTTTTACAGTTTAAATATCACCAAAAGAAAGCTCAACTGTCTCCAAAAAAAATTATATAAATTTCAGTTGGGTACAGTGCTGCATGAAGGAATAATTGTCAGTCAAACTATCACAGCACAGGAATCTGAAAAATGGCCTGGTAAATAAAGGGGTACATACAGGCTCAGTACTGAAATGGTTAAACAAATGGATAAACATTTCCTAAATCATTTTTGCATTTCCAGGGCTATTTTGTTATTTAATTGTAATGTACAGCGCTGAGCGAACTATTGTCGGTTTATAAATACTGTATTATAATAATAATAATCTTAAGTTTTTAAAGTGGCTCTAAAGCTTTTTTTATTATTTAAAAAAGAGATTATACTTACTTGCTCTGTACAGCGATCTTGCATCAAGCCAGTGCCTTACCACTTCTTTGGCATTCCCCCACTAGCACTCTCCCCTTCTCCTAAGTGCTCCCGTAGCAAGTCATGTGCTATAGGGGAATCTGTGCAGGCACACTCCCAAGCTGGGCTGTGTGCGTCCATAGACCCACAACCCACACCACACAATTCAGCTTGGCCATGCCCCCCCCCCCGGTTCCCTCCTCACAGGGTTTGATTGGCAGCAGCAGGAGTCAATGGCTCAGTGTAGCCTGTGAGAACAGGAAGAGGGGAGAGAAGAGCTGTAGTCAGGCACAGCGCTGGACCGTGGGTGTTTTTTTACCTTAATGCAGGAAATGCAGTAAAGGCTAAGCTCACCTTTAGTAACATGTTACTATCCACAAGTCCTGCAAATCCCAATTTCTGAATGAATGAACTATATGTCCTGTCTTCCACAGTGACAGACGGTTGCAGATCTTATTGAACTACAAGCTCTCTAGTGATTACTTTTGTAGTTCATTAAGACTTCCTACAACTCTCAAACAGAATGCCTGTACAGAGGTATAGGCAGAAAGCTGTAGGCAGGAGATTCCCCAAGAATAGTCTGCAGCGCAGCACTATTCTTGGGGAATTTTATTGATGTGGGAACACATTTAGGTGCTTGCAGCAGCTTATCATTTATTTTCGCAGCGAAGCTTATTAGTGTCTACAGGAGCCTGACAGTTAACCCACAATCTGCTGATTACAAGTGCAATGCTCTGCAGGCTTCTGAGAAAAAAACATTAAATGCATGTTTTTTTACATGCAAAAACTGACACTTATTTATTTAATTGTTTTTAGAAGGTGAACTTGTCCTTTTTAAGGTAAAAAAAAACATCTAGACTTTAGAACCACTTTTATCTTCGTGAACCTAACGTGATTTATGCGTTTCACTGCTGACATATAACAGGTGCCTCCAGTAGTATGCATGTCAGCTTGCCTTAGTATTTAAAGTGTATCTGGCCCAAAACACAAAAATGTAACGTTGTGAATGTAATATTATTACCTTATATATTGATTTTTCTTATTTGTACATTTTTCGATGTAAGATACGTAGTCAGGTGCATTGTGACAGATTGCTGCCTTTAGGAGATTGGACACATTGGCAAGGCAAAACTGTTAGGACAACCTAGTGTAACCCCTCCCATTCCCAGCATGCCTCAGTTTTTTTGCTAGTGTCCGAGGAATACAGACATCTTCTCTGAGAAAAGAAAAACCTTTTAAAGATTTATTTCTCATGTAGCAAGTTTCTTCATTTGCTGCAGAGCCAAAATTGATTTTTTTTGCAGCATTTCAGATTGGCTGATCCTTGGCATTGCAGTGGAAGTCATAACCAGACCCCGCTGAGAAGAAGCAGGGGCAGCCTCTAATGTGTCTTTGGCACTGGACAAAACTGTGGTGAGTTGATCTTTATGCTGGTGTTTTACAGGGAGCCCATGTTGGTGAATACAGTCTGGATCCTCCTTACAGGCTTAATTCAGTGGGCTTCCCTGGCAACACAATTGATCACACAATTGGTGGCAAGGGAGCTGCACCAGTTTTTAATTTTGGCATTCAAGCAGCCCACCAATGTGCGCAGGCCTTGTTACTATGCTGCCATCTCCTTCACACCTGCATAAGTTCTGTGATCATCTGGATGGTATATGGACTTCCTGTTGCAGTACAAGTGACTTAGATGGCATTAACCCTTACTGTTCCAGCATTGAAATTTGAGTATCGATGTGGGCTGTCTTTCGTGTTGTACTAGTATTGCAGACCATGAGTGCAAAGGCAGTGATCCAGGGACCTGGCTAGCTTGCAATCCATTAACAGTGCCAGGGGTCTTGCAGTTTCCCCTCTTTAGGACTTGACACCTACAGCCCAGATCCTTGTCCACTGGCTGAATCACAGCACTCCTCTGAGTCTTCCTTAACCCCTGCAGGTATAACCCTTCCTTAACATTGTCTAGGGAAGAATTCTCAGCTATGTGTAAGTTTATGAACAATAATGCAGCCATGATAGCTGACTTAGAATTCAGGGGCCACAAGCATGCTTTCATGCCCTCTCTTTCAGAGGCTGCAATTGCTTCTATCAGGCCCGGACTGGGACAAAAAATAGGCTCGAGCATTTTAGACTGAGCAGCCAATTTCCGGGGGGAGGGGTGCGAGGGCATTCACAGGGGCAGTTGGTAACGGAATATTTACAGAGTTGGTCCTCCGCACTGTAATATAAAGGGGCACTGTGATATAAAGGGGAGTGCTCTGTAAAGGGGAACTGTATTGATTACAGTGTCCCTTTACAGCGCAGTCCTCTTTATATCACAATGCCCCTTTACATTACAGTGCCCCTAGAGATCTAATCACAGTGCCCCCAATATATTCAAAGAGATGGCCCAATCCAGCAAAGAGACATCCCCATATAGCAAAGACGGGATGTCTCTCCTGGACAGGGATGTCCCTTCTTGGACTTGGCTGTCTCTTTGCTGGATTGGGATGTCTCTTTGCTGGACAGGGATTTCTCGTTGCTGGATGGGGATGTCCCTTCTTGGACTAGGCTGTCTCTTTGCTGGATTGGGATGTCTCTTTGCTGTACCCAGCTGGGCAAAGAGACAGCCCAGTCCAGCAAAGAGACAGCCCAGTCCAGCAAAGAGACAGCCCCTCCAGCCGAGAGACAGCACCATCCACCACCACTACAGACCTGTCCCAGTGTGCCGGCGGTGTATAAGAGAGGCAACAGTTCTCCCTTCAGTGCAGCGGCTGGCCGTGGAGGTGTCCGTGTGTCAGCGGCGCTTCCTGCTTGTCTTCAGGAGCCGTCACTGTCGCGGTTTGCCACCCAGCTTCTCGATTGCTGGCTATAATGGCCTGGCCATTGACTCCCAGGTCCTGAGTGACAGGGGCCTGTCAGATTAGGTCATCCTTACACTCTATTTAAAGATAGTAAATAGACTTCTTGCAAAGTTTTGGTTAAAGAAAAGGAAATGCCATGCAATGAAGTTCTATTAGAGACAATCTTGTCTTTTCTCCAGTCTGGTCTGAATCAGCATGTGGCCTTGAGTACCAGCAAGAGTTGAACCTCAGCTGTAGCTATTCTTTTTCAGAGACCAATTGCCTCTCACTCATTAGTGAAGGCATTTGTACAGGGTATTGCCCACATAGATTCTCTTGCTACTCAAGACAGTGGTTGTTTTGAAGCTTAGGGGCTCCTGTTTTACCAATGTTGTTTCTTCCTTTTACCTTAACTAGAATATTGTTCTTCCATCTCTCCATTGTGCTCTTAAGCATCCTAAAGAGAATTTATTTTTCAAACCCTGTTCCCTTTGCACACTATGACTCTATCGTTCCTGAAGTTCCCTGCAGAGGACAGTCTACTTCTCGTTATGCTATTACTGGGTGGATTCTACTGCTGATCATTCAAACTTTTAACCTCCAGGGCAAGGTTCCCCCTCTCCCTGTCAAGGTGCATTCCACCAGATCAGTTAGTGCTCCTTGGGTTTTTCTGCATATGATATTTGTTTCTCAAATTTGCAAGCCTACTACCTGGTCTTCTGTTCATAAATTAATTCTACTAGGTGGACAGTCACGTCTCAGCTGAGGATTGAACCAGTCATAAGGTTCTTCAGGCAGCTCCATTGGCTCTGATAAGCCATCTCTTTTAATCTGATGATTTTGTAGACCTGTTAGCATTTTTTGGGGTTATCCTAGGCTGACTTTAAGCTTTGTTTTGCCAGTGTCCAGTCTCCTTAAAACAATTTAACAGTAGAACTGAAGGCAAAACTTTTATTTTCATTTTGGAAAGAATAGGAAAGGGTTATAACCCCTGTCAGATTTTTTTGAATGCCATTTGTATCCCAGTGGGAAGATTCCAATACACCTCCTATTGTCAAAACAAGTGAAAGAAAATCACCAGGGTCACCAGAATTAGAAGATTTTCCCCCTATTCCTGTTCTGGTGACAATCCAAAATTTGGGATTTTCTTTCACTTTCATTCTAGGTAATAATGTTGAACAGGATACATTGATTTTTGCTCTTTTGCTGTATGTGGTACTTTTCTACAATCCTATTTTAAAATAGTCTGATCTTCCACAGACATTAAAGTAAATAAAGTTAATTAAAAGGCATGTAAACCCTAACCTTGACCTTCTCTTGTTTGGTCCCTTTTGGTCTAATAAACATATAATTTAAAGTATTCTGTAATATCTGATATGTGCAAAAAATACTTGTTAATTTTGCAAGAAGTCATGTGTTCTGATAACATTCTGGAAGGTTTCTGTAGTCCTGTCCTAGGGTGACAATGCCGCTCTCCGTGAATATAGTATGGTGTTGCCACTCTAAGACAGGAAGTGTGCTATTGGCGGAATCGGCAGGTAGAAAAAGAGTGGGGAAAAAAAAGAAAACCTATGCAGCTATGTCATCTGAGGACTGATGAGCTGAAAAAATAATACATTTCTGTTCTTGAGTTTAGACACACTTTTAAACTTGGCATGTCTTTATTGACCAGAAAAATGGGAGCATTGGGAAATGTATCCTCCTAATCTATACATACACTTGGTTTTATTTCTGGGATATAGTTAATTGCACAGATAATGCATATGGATCCATACACTTGATATAAATCAAAAAGGAAGGTTTTATAAGTTTTATTCATAATGTATCCTGAAACAAATAATATCCGCTTTAATTCTTTGTCTTCGGGGGAAAAATGAACGTATGTGAAAACAAATAATGCAAAAATAAGAGAGCTCGCAGGGGCCCGTGTGAAACTGTGTCTGTGTTAGTATAGAGGTAAATGGAGGCAATCTGATAGGGAACCCTAGTCCTGTCAATCAGGCTCAAGATATTGTGTTGTGCCCATACACTTTGTTTACTGTAGGGTTTTATGAGTTGTAACCTTCCCATGCTGGCTGTTAATGAGGCTAAATCTTGCTGCTTGAGGATTGAATTACTGCACACCTCTGGGCTAATGCTTATAAACAGAAAGTCCCATTAGGGTTGCATTTTGATTCATTCATTTGCATTTTTTCCTATTGTAGTGAGAACAATGGCCGGTAAATAGCTACAAACAAACAATTTGCATGGAAATGTCAGAAATGTTCCTAATTAGTATCTTCTGCTTGTTTATTAATGGTTTTTAGCTTAAATGGCAGGCACTGCAGCAGGAGAGGAATGCTTTTCGCTTTCTCTGCCTTGAAATTGCTGGGGGAAGATGGCAGCTTTAGATAGATATCTATTCTGTGGCTGGAGGAGCGGCTGAGCACATTAAAGAAGAACTCGTGTTGAATATCTTAATTGTTTTGTATGTTTACTTATTTGTACACTGATTTTTCTTGCTTTAGGAATGATGGTAATATGAAAAATTAGTTGTCTGACTGATGATTTTAGTGATTTTCAGCCCTGTCCATGTGAGGATGACTGATAGTAGCTCACTGAAATGCAAACTCAAGGACCAGCCACTGGTTTTAGAGTTTTAATATAATTAGCATCCATGTTACACATGGCACAGCTATTAATAACTGATAGATTGTAAGCTTTCAGAGTTTTACAGTGAACCTTTGGCCAGGCTATGAACTTTAAAGTATATATATATTCTTTAAAAGCAGTAATCAAGCTCTAACAAGCCCTCATTGACCTCTGTAGCTGAAGCCACCATGGAGCAATTCATTTCCAGTTTTAGAACAGAAGCATTGAAGTCTTTCAAGTCATTCTGGTCATAGATCTGCAGGATTGCCATTTAGATGCTCATAGTTCCAGAAAGATGTAGTTTATACACAGACATTTCAGGTTTGGAGCATCAAATTGTCTTTGTGCGGTCTACCTATTTTTGTAATCATTCTCTCTGTAAGTTAGCTCACTCTGCTCCACCTTCCAGCAATCACCCAACAGCTATTCAGCCTTCTAATGTACAGTAAACACAGAGCAAATGGTCTCAGAGGAGCGATCGGGGTGAGCTGAACTCCTGAGGCTTGCTCCTTGCTGTCTGTAACTAGAGGTTAGTGAGGTCTTTTTTTTATAGGTTATTATTGTTTGTTTAGAATACGCTAATATCTGAATGTCCAAAGCCACATGTTCATGTCACTGAAAACAGTACATTTGGGCTGTCTAAAGTGGCACCAGGATGCTACTACAGGTACTCAGATCTCCTGGAACCTTAAAACCCAGGATTCTCTAATACACAAATGCTGACTTTTGCACTAAAGCTGACACTTTGCCTTCTTGTACTTTATAATTATTCATTTTAAAGAGAAGTATTTTTTTTTTTAATCATACTTGCCTAAGTGGATGCAGCATTGTTCCAATGCTGCATCTGTCTCCTAATGACTCTAAGGGTGAGAACTGAGCGATTAGACACTGCTGATTGCTCAGTTGTCGCTACTGCTCTGAGCTCTGTCTGCTCTCTGTCTCTGCTGTCTTGTACAGCGGTGTAAATCTCACAACTGGCTGTACAGAAACACAAGTATATGTAGACAATGGTTGTGCAACATATATTGGGTATAGCTGCATAAGCCAGAGTGAGGGAAATTATATTATGCCCCTTGTTTACAGGTAAAGACACACAATGAGGTTTTTTTTTTTTCATTCAACTCAGCAAGCTTGCTGAGATTGCTGTACTAACTAAGCAATGTTAGTATAGTTATCTTTCCCGCTGTGCCTTTGTGTTCTGACAGGGGGACTGCCCCTACAACAGAAAACAATAATCAGCACTCGCCCATTGACTATGACTGCTGATCGGATGCTGGTTTCCCAGCATGTCCCTTCGACAAAAGCCAGTCCTTAGACCGTCTTCTGTCGGAAGGGCAGCTGTACTGTCCTGCTGAACCAACCAATATTCAGACCATGTTGTATCCAGCTTTACTCTTAACTGGGAAGCTGCAAAGTCATTTGAAATGTCGCCTATGGATAATTTTAGGTACCATAATTTTTCACCGTATTGCAGGCGCACAATGTTTAAAGGGTTGACATGTTTGGTATCTATTTCCTCAACATAACCACGTGTTTTATTTTGTACAGAAAAAAATTGTGTATTAAAATTTTATTATAGTGTATTTTTCACTGAAAATATAGATTTGAATGTTTTGCAATTAAAAATTGCAACTACCATTTTTTTTTTATTCGACAAGTCTTCTGCTTTCATAAAATATATCATGTATTTTGGGAGTTTAAGTATTTTCTAGCCAAAAATGTTTTAATGTGTGAAAAATGGAAAAAAATACACTGGTGGTGAAAAGGTTAAAAGCAGTGACCGCTTCCATATATCTTTTCTCACAAATTCACTTTAAGTGTTTAAAGAAATATGGGTACTTTTCCCCCATGAGTGGTAGAAAAACCCATAAAACGACTGCAGTACTTGTCCTGTAATATGTGCATTGTTTTGCTGCATTTTCTGTAGCAGTCCATTAGAACCTCTTGCTTCGGTTTTTATAACCGATCAGAAAATGTAAACAAAGCTTGTTGACATGGGCAGCCCTAGGTAAACAGGTAAAACTCTCTGTAGGGGCATGTTGGGGGAGATTTAATGATTTTCACATGTCTGTTGCATTTTGCGCAGCATGAGCTTCTCGCGGCAGAGCAGACTGAAACAGTACTCTCCCATGACACTTTGCTGCATATAGTGCACACACTGCGTACTACAGTACCAAACACTCGCTATCACACACATCAGATTGGGAATGAAAATTGCATTTCTGTCAATTACTAAGCTGCCAAAACTGTTCAATATTTCCCAGCAGCAAGATGAAGAGCGGCGCCGGCAGCTAAGAGAGCGAGCACGTCAACTCATAGCAGAAGCTCGATCTGGAGTGAAGATGTCAGAACTTCCCAGCTACAACGAGGTGTCTGCAGAAAAGTTGAAAGAAAGGGCAAAGACGTCTGGAGGTGAGTTAAAGGACTGGCATGCTTTTTAGGCACAGCCTCATCTGCCTATGTAATCTTGAGTATAAATAAAACAATGAGCCATTGTATACCCCAGGTATATTTTTGTTACCATGTGCACTTTTATGTTGATCACCATTTACTTTTATAACATATGTTCTATCTAGTATTCTCTTTTATTTCAACTCTCACCTACTTTCTCTGTAATTTTGTTTTCTTTGTCCTTACCCTTTGGCCTCTTCCTCTCAACTCAATTTTTGGATCAAACTTCATCAAAATTGGCATGGCCAGCTACAGTCAAAGTGAGTTGCTGAGTAGGATGTGCGGTGCAAGTCCAGCCAAAACCTGTGTTGGATTAAGTAGGGAGGATTAGAACCACCGTCATATTTTAACTGCTATCCTGGTCTCGGTACCCACTCTCCCTGTGACATTTGTTTCTCCAGACAGGAACTGAAAAGCTCAAATACCAACACAGACCGAAGTAAATTTTGTTTTTTCATTTCAGTAAGGAAGGTAGAAATCACACATTGTTTTATTGTTATCTGTTGTAGATTTTTCTTCACTTCCTGTCTGGTGAAATCTTTGGCACCCTGACTGTACAGTAAAGCAAGCCACATATTCTACAACTTTTTTCTTTTCACTACAGATGGAAGGAAAGAAAATCACTTGCTTCCCCCATCAACACAGTCAGTGTTGATGGGGAAAGCCTTCCCGCAGTGCTGTTGTGTTCTGCCCGCAGTGAAGCTTCCCTGACAGCAAAGCGTAATGGTTACTGCTGATAGCTATAGCTGGCAGCAGTAATCGCATCCAAAAAATCTAACAGGCTGGTTGTACAATCAATGCATTAACTTCAATACAACCAGCCTGCCCATAGATGGATAGAAACTCAGCTCTTCTGAACTGGCTGAGTTTCCATCCATGTATGGCCAGCTTTAGTGAGGAAAATGTCTCTTATGCCTTGGACACACAATGAGAATATCGGCCGTTTTTTTTTCGCCTGCTAGTCTCACATTGAAAGTGGAAAGGTTACTAAAGATACGAAAATTCTTCTGTGAGAGAAAAGAATTTCGAAAGTGAGGTCAAGTATTGTGTTGTATTTGTATTGTATTTTCAGACAACTACTGTACTGATTAAACGAAAATCGTACGATCTGGTATTGTACAATAAAAATTTTTGCGCTTGTCCCTTCGGATATTGTTGTACGATTTGTCATGAATCGGCTCTCGAAAGCTGTGTACTAACAATCCGATTATTGGACGATCGGTCCTTGTACGAAAGTTTTCGTACGATTTTCTTATAGTGTGTACTGGGCATAATGGTGAACTAGATAACAGTGGAAATCCAACAGTTGTTCTAAGACTGTCCCACAATTCAAAACTAAAAAAAAGGTTTTAGCTGTGACATACCTTTTCAGTGTTTACTGTTACACCCATGAGGATCATGCATCTTTTCTGCATGAGCTAAACTCTTCCTCAGTGCGCTGCAGTCTAAAGTATCAGCAAAGGAAAGTTGAGGAACTTGCAGGTCTGAAAGCAAGAGAATGTGTTCAAAATAACTATTTATTGTGTTCATACAATACATAGTTAATTTGAACACATTCTCCTGCTTCAATACCTTTGAATGTCTCAACTTTTACTTGTTGATTTATACATAGTGTATACAGTTTGGTGTGATTGCAAACAAGATTTGTTAATTTGCACATACAAAAAAGTATTTTTCTTAACAAATTCATTCAAGACCATGTTGCAAAAATGAATACACCCCAATGAAAGTCTTAGGAGCACTACATATCACTGTATATAAATTAATTTATGAACGACTGACAATCCCAAAAAAATTCAAGTGTATTGAGCAATGTTGGATTGTGTGATGGAGCATGTCATGATGTCCTGTTTGTTTCACTGGGTTGCTTCACTTGGGTGAATCAGCTATAAGGCTAGAGGTTGATGTAAATGTATTTGTGCACATCGATTGGACCTTGTGATTGGTTGAAATAAATGATATTAAAGGAATGTTGCAAGGGCAGGCTGCCATCTCTAATAGGTTCACCTTCAAGCGGAATGCGGCATCATGCCAAGAATGAGTCCATCAAGGTGATGTCAGAGGAGATGACTGTGTTAAACTAAAGTCTTAATAATTTTGTTAATTTGGTTAAAGGGAACTTAATTTACATTTAAAGTGGATCTATTTGTTCATTTACAGTATTTATATACCAGTGATAAATTACAAGACACTTTCCATAGCATGTATAACCATTCCTATTATTTCCTTTTACCTCAAGGGACTCACAATCTAAAAATTCCCACTTCACAGCTGAGAAACATGTGTAGAATTAAAATTAGAAGCATAAATAACTAATTATTTTGATTTATCTCTTTTGGTAACTTAAAGCCTTTTTTGCTTAGGGAACTATTTGAAGCAGTTTTACTTTTCCCGAGTTTCATCGGTAGTGGGCATTCTATGCTTCCCTCTGACACCCACTGCATTCTCACTTACAATGCAGGACTGCTAGTCCTCCATTGTATGTGATGATATCGACTGATGTATGTGAATGCCTGCGACTGATGGAGCGCCAAAGCGAATCAGCTTGGGGGGACCAGTCACATGGAGAGGAGGAAACCTGTATGCATGTGGCATAAGGTAAGTAAAACTGCTGTTTAATGGTACCCTAGGCAAGCATTTTACCCTGGCAGTGCTGAGGGAGCCCAGCTGCAAGAGTAGTTTTGAATTTTCCCCAAAGTTCCGCTTTAATTAAAAATATTGTCCCAGTAAATGTCTTCTCGGTGTGCCTATTATGGATAGATGAACGTTGAAGGAAACAGAATTTTAAAGTGTATTATTCAGAACTTTCTAACCCATCCAGCCATTACATTCTTTAAATCAATTGTGCCATCTTAAAAGAGATTAGAATATTAAAACAATTAATTTGTTGAATAATCTGATAGGTGTGTGACCAGTATAATGACTTATTATGATAATGCCATATTATCATGCCCAAAAGGAGTGATAAAGAAACTGATATGTTTCCTGAGTGGCATGTTACTGGATACTGTGAACACATTTAAAGCTGTACAATGACCCATAGCAACCAATCATAATTCACATATTTCTGCTTTCAACACTTCAACTTCAGGGACAGCATGTTTACGTGCTGCCTAATATATCCCAGCAACTTTCAGATGCCATTGTATCAGATCTGTATAGGATGGCTTCTGACTTGCTACTGAACTCTGAAATTCATATTTCGCTGTAGAACAAAATGATAGTGACCAGGATGTCTGCCAATGTGCAATACGTCTGAATATACAGGTCTCCATATCTAATATTGGCGATATGGTGCAAGTATAGATTTTTTTGCTTAGTTACAATTTGATCAAATTGTTGCAATCGGTCAGAAAATTACCATTCAGTGCTGTATTGATCTGATTGCTGTTAAAGACAAAAGTAGGTTGGAAGCTGTCGATTTGTTGATTTCTTTGTTTGCTATGTGTTTGAATCAGTTGCAGTACTGCAGAAGTAAAAATAACCACACTAATTTACATATGTATGGACTCCAGTTACCCTTTAACCTGAGATTCTATGGAGATATGGGGGGGGGGATTTTGTAGCATTTATTTAGCAGTGTGGCCAGTATATCTTGTTTATGATTCATGATCTGATGGCAGTTGCCTGCCTGGAGAAAATTATTCTGGTAACATGCACCATGCCACTAAAGTTCAATCACAGCAGTACATGGCCAATAAACAGTTTGTTATGCCAAAATAAATGGTTAATATACATTTGTTTAAAAACAGGTTTTGGTGTCAATACAGGTATAACAAAGTACAATTTCATGGTCAACAGATAGGCAGTGTTAAGCCTTGTACACACAGGCTAAATATCAGCCAAAATTAACCATTACAGTAGACATCGGCTAACTTTTGGCCCATGTGTACAGCTGCTTGTATTTGAAAACCTGCAGCCGACCGGCATTCAATCAGCTCTTGCAGCCAGGTCCCCCTTTGTTAGTACAGTGATCTATCAGGTTTTTTTTTTGCTTTTTTTGTTCAGCCCACTGGGTTGAACAAAAGAAAAACATCCCATGTGTACCAGGCTTAGAAGAATAGAAGAGCAAGAATTGGCCAGTTATGACAGCATGTCAACATTAAAGTAGGGAGAAATCATTTCAGTTTCACCCCAGTCAGCCCTCCTGCACTCCTACAGACGTTGTGGCTGCAGGCAATCGGCCTCTTCTCCCTCTGGCCATACATACATACATGTCTGCTTCATGGCCATGGGGAAGGTGGTGCTGGAGGAGAGAGCATAGCCTGCACCTCCTGCTGTCTCAGTCCTCCCACATTGAAGTCACTACTCCAGTTAGCCACTGATGTCACTAACCTGTCAGCCATTAGATAGACTAAATTTAACACTTACACTAACACCATGGTCATAATGGTGCTGGTAATGAAAGTCTGAAGGTTGATGCTGGAGAGTTCCCAAGCCTGTTTTTTTACATATATATCCCTGCAGAGGAAATGATATTGTTGAAAAGTCACATTGTGTTATTTACCTTCACAGGGTGGCACAAGATCTGCATTTTTATGTGACACAGGTTTACTAATGCCACAAACACCTACACTCTGTATAAATGCAATTTATTTACCATTACACATTTGTATTATTTTTACCAATCTCACTGTGGATCCCAACAAAATAAGACTACAGACTTAAAATAGCAGAATGTAACTGTTCTAAATGTGTTCTTGCTTGATTTGTTCTTTCTTGAGTAATGTTCCAGTTTTAACTCTGTCTGTTTCTGCAGATGGAAATGATTCTAACACAGCACTTACTAACGAGGACAGTCCAGAATGCACCTTTGTATGTGGTGGAGGTAGTGAATCTACTAACGTAGACACTGATTTTTCTGGTAATTCACATTGATACTTTGCATGTACTAACAGACTTGAGGCTTTGCATGCTCTTCAGATCTTCTTAAAGTGTCATTAACCCCATTAAAGTGGTTCTAAAGGCAGGATGATTTTGCCTTAATGCATTCCCCGGCATTACACCCCGATCACATTGGATGCGACTTGGCATGCGATTTGCATGCCATGCGACTTGCAAATCGTATACCGGGTCGCACCCTATTGTCCACTATTAGAGCGGTCATATCAGTGCGGTTTCGTCTTGGTCAGAGCCACACCCATTTCTAAAGTAGTGCATGCACTACATTTGGTGCGATTTGCATAGACATCTGTATCAGATGTATTTCAAATCGCACCTCAAATCTGCAAGTCATCCGACTTTGAAATCATGCGCCTTCACTGTAAGTAGCAAGATTTCAAAATCGGCTTTGATGTGACCGGATGTTAGGGTAAAAAATGGCCCAGTGGTTGTATCACCCCCACACTGCCTCTTATACTTACCTGAGCCCTATTTTGGTTCAGTGCTGTGCTTGAGTGCAGCAATGCTGCTCTCTCAATCTCCTCACAGGACTCAGAACTCATTGGCTTCTGCTGCTGTCAATCAAATCCTGTGAGGAGGGAGCTGGTGGCTGGGCTGAGCCGCACTGTGTGTGTCTATGAACGCACACTGCCTGGCTCGGGTGCAAGCCAGAACGTGCACCACCATAGGAAGCTGCTTTCTATGCTGACACACAGAGAAGAGGAGGAAGATCCGAGAGCCCCAGCAGGGGAACCCCATAGAGGAGGTTGCTTAGTGCAATACAATTGCTCAGAGCAGGTAAGTATATAATGTTTGTTGTTTTCCAAAAACATTTTTTTTTCTTTAAACCTTTGTAACCACTTTCAGAGTACTTTATGTGGATCACCAGCAAATCGAATAAAAACAATACATAAAGCACAGTTCAATATCATGCTTCCAAATACCTTTTTTTGACCCATGCACCACAGTAATGTGACATTAGGAGTTCGCTCCTGATTGCACTGACAGATAGGGCGAGGAGCAAGCAGAAGAGCCTTTACAAAGCTGCAGATGAAACTGCCTATGTCACCCTAGAAAGCTTTCCCTTTCCTCTAGGGTTGTTTTCCCTTGACTGTACCAAGCCCAGTGATGATGTTGTATTCACATAACAAAAAAAAGGGTGTTTTCATCACTCGGTAGTTAGAAATTACATGGTTGATCCTGCTGCTTACACGGGCTCCCCTCTAGTCTGTGGCAATGATATCACAACACATCTTTAAGCTTCTGTTTTGCCACTATGACTGTGCATGTTCTCCCAGCACCCTGAGAGGAAACCATTCACTTCCTCCTTTTCACTCCGAAAGTCACCTCACATAACTATTTTCATCATCTTGAGGCTATGGAGCGACAGCTCCTTCCTCTCCCCCTGCTGAAGTTTGACAGGGCTGTCCATCTACATCTAAAGTCCGCCTCCAAAATATTATTCCCTCAATATTATCACAATTATTATTTATGGTGTTACAAAATGTTTTTCCTATTGTTTATGTACAGGTTTTTTTGGCAATTTTTTTTTAGATAAAAAAAACATTTGGGGGTTTAATGACACTTTAATGATCTCTCTGTGGTGTGGGGAAAATTGCTCTTGTTTTTAACTATGGATGCAGTCTAAGATATTCACTATTCTGATTCACAAGCATTAACAGATCAGTCCACCCAAATCTCATATTTCAGTGTTTTGTACACGCAATGGGTTAAACTGCCAAACGTTTTCCTATATCTCTCATAACCTCTAATAGTTAGATTTCAGCACCCTGGTCTGGGTACCTTCTGCAGCCATTCCAATGGTCTCTTTGTACTGGAATTTTTCACTCCTTGTTTCATTATAGGGAAAATGAGCAGTGGGGACACCCAAAACTCTGAGGTGGTTGGTAAATAGCTTAGCACTATAGCAAGGGAGTTCACTGCTGGATAGCCAAACAGATGCATGATGCTTAGGGATCACTCAACCTACCAGAATCTACCTGAAATTGAAAATATCATTTTATGGCAGGATTAATCTTTAAAGTAAAACCTGGGTAATAAAAACTAAGCACATGGTAAATAAAACAAAAGAAATTGAAAACTACATGTCAGAATGAGAAGTAAATTCAAACATTAGACATACAAATCTCTAAAATTCTTGTTCAAATCAAACTTGGCCCTGCCACATCTAAGCCTCCCTTATTGGTTCTTTTAATGTGATGGATAGACTTACTAACTTACAAGGACTTTGGATAGGTGAAGGGCAAACAACGTTTTCTTAGGCCTTGGTCTTGATAAAATAGGCATGGTTTTATCCAGATATGTATAGATTATTGGCAGTATTTGGAAGAATTAGCAGTGTGTTGAACTGCCCTAATGATATTGTGACTGTATTTAATTAATCTTTTCAGTCTTGGGAAAGCTTGCTTTTTCATCAAATCTGTAATGGCCACATGGGCTGCCACAAATGTTATGTACGTTTCTGTTTAGAGAAAGTCCATACAACCAATGCATTACATTTATTATTATACAGGATTTATATAGCGCCAACAGTTTGCGCAGCGCTTTACAAAATTAAGGTAGACATTACAGTTACAATACAATTTGGTACAAGAGGAAAAAGTGGGCCCTGCTCATTAGAGCTTACAATCTAGGATATATAATTGCATTGCAATCTTTCTGTCCTGTTAAAATATTTTTCCAGGTTTCTTTTCCATCTGATGGCACAAAATGGTGAAATTCACTTCTCGTTGTAGATCAGCATTTTCTGGTGTAATTTAAAACAGGACTTTTATTTTCCACAAAATTCAGGGTTTCCTATTTTTCTGGAACAGAATGGCTGGATCATGATACTATTAACTGCAAGATAAAAACGATCATATACAAATAACATGGAAGTAACTATGACAAAGCTGTTGGATGTTAAATGACCAGTGGGATTAGAATATTTTTAATGGTAAAATCACTTTAAATTGTGAGTTAGTGTTGGCGTGCCCTGGTTTGTTACAGCTGCATGATTGCTGTTTGTCTGTTGTTTTGTTGAGGTTTCTTATCACAGGTCTTCAGAAGTGGAGACTTTCTGCCTCTGGAGCGTATCCTCAGCGAATGGCGCAGTGTTGGCAGTCCTTTGCTTATAAACACTCTAACTTTGCTTCTCCTGCTGTAAACACAGAAGTTGCCTTTAATGGAATAGATTGTGTTTTTTTTTTCAATGCTTATGCATTATCATGATCAGGTTTTTTTAAATTTCTTTTCTGCCATGGTTTATGCCTTTTAACTATAGATTGGTATTTAAGTACACACATTATATATTATGTTTTTCTAGAAAATTTCTTCATACTGAAACACCACATCTTGGGGGCTTGTTGGATGTTGTCTCAGCATAGTTTAGTAATATCTTTAATATAAAAGATTGATCCAGCTATACTGGATATTTCTATATTACCCCTCTCTACAGTTTATCTTTCTGTTATACTCAACCCCCAAGTTCTGTTCAGATGTTTTTCACTGTATCCTGCAAAAGAGCCAAATGGCATTTGAACACAGTGTGTAGTCAGCTTTTGTTCACAGGAAGGGCTTGGGCATTCCTCAGAAGTCTTCGCACTCGTAGCATTTTAATTTTGTCATTCGAAGGAATGTGGGTCCAAAACAATCAGAGCTGTCAAATTGGTGCCAAGTGAGTCATGTAACATGTTGAAAAGATGTTTGTGAAGTTTTTGTTTTTTTAAATTATTTATAGTTTTTGTTTTTTATTTCCCAAACAGACCGGAACATAGGAAGGATATTACAGTAGCGTAAATGGCAGATACACCCAACAGAATACAAATATCTCAGATAATGTAGGATAACAATATAATAGACAATAGAGCAATATTGGACCTCGCCTGGTATATGTAGGAGATATCCCCTTGAACCCATAATATTATAAAAAAAAAAAAATACAAGACCAAAAAAACTGTGTGTTCCTCAGATTCTGGGGTTTTTGAAGTTTTAATGTATCATAAGTCATTGGGTGTATGCACTTGGTTTCCAAAGAAGTAACAACAATTAAAGGGTAAGCCTATCTGTATAGCAACATACATGGCTGAAATGTTGTATCCAGTTAGGCTCTTGCACTATGTAGTTATTTGTAGATCTAATAAAGATTATACAATTAGACTGCTGTGTGTGTGTGTGATCAACTTGCGGCTATCAAATTTCCACTGCCTTCCACAGGGCACTCATTATAGAAGTCAGATAATCACACTAGCTGTTTTGATACATCATTAGGTTACATGACTGCAGACATGTAAAAAAGTGATGGTCTTAAATTGTGCCTGTATTGAGAAAAATACAGCGGCTATTTATAAGCCCCACCTCACCAACAACCTTCTCGATCCTCTACAGTCTGGCTTCCGCCCCTACACTCCACTGAAACTGCCCTACTCAAACTCACCAACGACCTACTAACTGCCAAAACCAATGGCCACTATACAGTACTCCTACTCCTTGACCTCTCGGCAGCTTTTGACACGGTTGACCACCCCCTCCTCCTCAAAAAACTACACTCTCTTGGCCTCAGAGACTCCGCTCTCTCCTGGCTCTCCTCCTATCTATCACAGCACTCCTTCAGTGTTACTTATAACGCTGCCACCTCCTCTTCACTCCCTCTCTCTTTTGGGGTCCCTCAAGGTTCTGTCCTCGGACCCCTTCTCTTCTCCATCTACCCCTCCTCCCTTGGCCAATTGATAAATTCCCACGGCTACAATTAGCATCTCTATGCTGACGACACACAAATCTATCTCTCTACCCCTCACCTCACCCCTTCAGTCTCCACTCGTATCACAAGCCTACTAAGTGACATATCGAATTGGATGTCACTCCACTTCCTCAAACTCAATCTTTCCAAAAATGAGCTCCTAGTATCCCCCCCAGCCCCCCCCCCGACTTCTCCATCAAAATCAACAACACTATCATCAGTACCACCACTCAAGCCAGGTTACTAGGTGTCATCCTAGACTCCAATCTGTCCTTTCAGCCCCCGGTCCACTCGCTGACAAACTCATGTAGACTTCACCTCCGCAACATCTCCAAGATACGACCGTTCCTAACCATGGAAACCACTAAGCAACTCATTCACTCCCTTATTATGTCACGCCTCGACTACTGTAACTCCCTCCTTATTGGCCTACCTCATCGGAGGCTATCCCCACTTCAGTCTATCATGAATGCTGCTGCCAGACTCATCCACCTTACTAACCATTCTGTATCTGCCACACCTCTCTGCCAATCCCTCCACTGGCTTCCAATTGCCCAACGGATAAAATTCAAAACACTAACACTGACGTTTAAAGCCGTTCATAACATTGCTCCAAATTACATCACCGATCTTGTCTACAAATATCACCCAAACCGTACTCTCCGCTCCTCGCAAGACCTCCTAGTCTCTAGCTCCCTTGTCTCCTCCTCCCATTCCTGTCTTCAGGACTTCTCCAGGGCTTCCCCCATCCTCTGGAACTTCCTACCCCAATCTATCAGACTATCGCCTACTCTGCTCACTTTCAGGCGCACTCTGAAAACCTATCTCTTCAGGGAAGCCTACCCCGCCCTCAGCTAGTACTGGAATCCTCTACTCTTCCAACCATTCCATCCCCCACAGTTATTACCTTCTGTAACACTATCCCCTCCCTTCTAGATTGTAAGCTCCAAGGAGCAGGGCCCTCGCATCCCTTTTGTATTGAATTGTATTGTGACTGTACTGTCTCCCACCATAATGTGAAGCGCTGAGCAAACTGTCGGCGCTATATAAATCCTGTATAATAATATTAATAATCTCCTTCTGGCTGTTAGGATGCCCACCTAGCTTTAGTACTTTGTAATTTTACTACTTAGTAACTGACTAGGACAAGCAGGCAGGTCTTAAATGTCATGTTGTGACTTGCCTGCGATCCTAGAAATTAGATCACTGTTATATCCAGAAAATAGCACTTTAGAGGGAGGTTGGCATCAGCTGTCCTTTAAAGAGGAGAATTAGATGAAATAATGGTAAAATGATAGAACTGCTGAGGCTGCCATTTCTGACCTCTTTCTGAAAATGTTAGTTGCCTGGCTGTCTATAGCTCCAACATTTCTCAGCCACTGACCCAGAACAAGGATTCAGACCAATGCACATGCAAGTCTACATTTCTCATCCAGGCACTGTGGATTTGGAGCAAAACAATGACCTCCCTACCTGGCGGGCCTCTTGCCGCTGGATCATTTGTGGTTCTAAGGTGGTCATTTGGATTGACAGGTTTGAGCACAGGAATAATTGTAGTCATCCTTAATGACAAGAATAGAAAGCAGTTTGTTGTAGTTCTTATGAAAATTTGATCTCTGTTGATGGATGAAATACAGGAGCCTTTTGAAGTGTTTTCCAGGAAACAGAGTTAAACTTTTTCGAATGAGGTTTATCCTTGACTGGATTAGTGACCTTGTCACTTCTTGAACCCTCTACCTCTTCAGCAGGCCTAGAGTTGTATAGTTGCAGCTGCCATGGAGAACTTTATTAAAATCTAATAAGGATACTTATTGACTTTAATTCTTTACTGATACCAGGGAAACTCCATGTTCACCTTGTTTTGGGAAGGTTGAAATGTGAATGCTTAGAGAAGCTCTCCACTTCAATACCATAGAAATTTTATTTTTAGAAACACTCCAATCCTTTTTATGAAAAAAATGTATGGTATTTATAAGCATCTGTGAGGAACTATATAGACATTTGAATGTTTTTCTTTGTCTAGTCACTCCTCAGCATGTTATAGCTGAGCTCTAACCATGGATAGATACCTTTCCAATGATACAATGCAAGTATTAATCCTCCCACTGAAAGCATAGTATAGAAGCAAAGGCACGGATAATTTCCAATGTTGTTGGGTATGTGAAGTTGGTTACTTGTTTATTGGTAATTTTTAAAGTTTATTAATCCATTTTTATTATTTTTAATTTAAAAAATATGTCCTTTTTTTATTAGATCAGACAGTGTCATCAAAGTGTTTCTATAATAACTTCTTGCTGGATGACCACTTACAAAATGTCAAATCGTTGCAGGTTTCCCTTTAACTTTCAAACTACAGATGCAATTTGTGTTCATCTAACTATAACACCTACACTATATGGCCGGAAGTTTATGGACACCCCTCCACACTTTTGGGTTTAGGTGTTTCCATTCAAGGGTACGGTTATTGCTAGTGCATACAAAGACATTTTAGAAAAATATTTTGTTCCAACCCTTGTGTCAGCAGTTTTGGGAAGGCACTTTTCTGTTCTAGCAAAAAATAGCAGTATGACAGATGCAATACTGCTTGAACAAAAGTGGTTACTTCAAAATCCAAGCGGAGTAGTATTGTTATACAAAAAGCTTTATTCGATCACATGGATCATATAGAGGTTAGACATGGATATGGTAAACAAGTAATAATAAAATCACTTAAAAACATTCGGCGTCTCCAAATAAAGTAGTTGTTCGGCAGTTTGAGGATCCACATAAGGCAATGGAGTTCCTAACCACTAGATCAAAGAATTTTCCATATTTTCCATAGAAAATCAGCATAGGGAGATCATTCTTCAGAAACCATTATGGTAATAATCACAATAAGTAGAATGACTTCCTAAAATGGAAAAACCAAAAAGAAAGATCATAGTAGGTGGAACTACAGTAGGGTAAATATACTGGGCGAATAAATCAGCCCAGCAAACACAGAACTAGTGTATATTTTTTATCATTACCTTCTCAAAAGCTTGACCATCATTGAAGGATGGATATATGGCCTTCCTGGGTAACCATCCCAGATGAAAGTGTATCCACATTAATAGATGACTCTAAAGAGGTGTATAAATGTGAAACATCAATGAAAAAAAGCATATACCTGAATAAAAATAAATAAAGGTAAAAAAACTAAATATTACCATATAGAAGATCAAGAGGACTTAATCCACTTGAAGTACGATCAGGTCTTAATGAAAAAAGTGAATGCAGGGGTGGGAAGCCAGGTGGTGAATATATACAGTCCAGACTGATATAGCTCAGTCTAAATATACTGTGAAATAAGTACCCAAAACTGGGTTTCCAAAAATTGCTCAAATGATGAGGAGGCAATGTAATCCTAATGGATATGTGAGACTATTTTCACATGCCACAGCACATATGTAGCGTATTAAATACGTATTACTCCCTTTGAAGTTCAAAAAATTCCCCCAATACTGAGGTAAAAATAAGCACAGGTTACTTAGAGGTGTAAAGGTATACCTCATATATAGGTTAGGGTTCAAGCCTCAATATACTATACGGCTAATAACTTGCCACCGGTGGAAGTATGCTGTGCCTCAAGATCACCATGTGCGGGCTGTTTTGATGGTGTATTCATCGTGATTTCAATGTCTCCTGCCTTTCAAATGTGGAGCTGAAGCAAGCCGCTTCTTCCTTCCTCGTGGGCACCGCGCCCTATGGAGACGTCGAGCGTAATGATGTCATCACGTTGACGCGTTTCGTCCGCCAATCACCGCAGACTTCGTCAGAACTATGGGTACGGTTATTGCTAGTGCATACAAAGACATTTTAGAAAAGTATACTGTTCCAACCCTTGTGTCAGCAGTTTTGGGAAGGCACTTTTCTGTTCTAGTATATCTGTGCTCCTGTGCAAAAGCCAGGTCCCTTAAGACGTAGTTTGACAAGTTTGGTGTGGAGGAACTCAAATGACCTGCATAGAGCAGGTAAAACTCATCCCAGCTCTACTGCTGTATGAAAGAATATGAGCAGAGAACCAGTGCTCGGGCTGGGGCATTCACTTCCACAGTGCAAGTCCTTAAAGATTAACGCTGGCAACTTGGATGCTTCTTCTAATAAATCCTTTATTGGTACAAAATGTCAGCTATAGAATCCACAAAATGTTAACGTGTTTCAGCTGAAGCCTACCTCATAGCATACAAAAATATAATGTATAATATAGTAGCACAGCCCATCTGATTACAGAGGTTGGTATTAACTTAATTAAAATACCATTAATTAGTTACAAATGGAGATGAAAGAGAAACCCAAAAGAATGTAATCCTTTTGCACAGAAATGCAAGAAAAACATAGAGATACAAAGCATATACATATAAAAAAAATTCAATACATAGGCGCTTGCATTAATATCATATATATTATAATAATTCCATCATAACAAAAATAATAAAAATTATATCATAGAGCCCTGACTCTAACCCTACTGGACACCTATAAAATTGGATTGCTGATTACGAGCCAGGACTTCTCACCCAATGTTCTTGACCTCACAAATGCTCTTTTGCCTAAATGAGCACACATTCTCACAGACACACTCCAATATTTTCTGCTAAGTATTGATGGTATCTAACCATCTTATATAGTTGTTTGATGGTCAGGTGTCCACAAACCTTTGGCTAAGTAGTGCAGTTCTGACATTTTCTAAAACACTTAATTGACCATTAGACTTTACCCCATATTCCAGTGACTATAACCACTCAGCTTGAGGTAATTGTAGCCATATTAGTGAACTTGTGACAGAAATGGACAGTAAGAAAGACTATATGTTCCTTCATCTAAAAATATAAGAGAAAAAACAAATAGGAGCTGGAAAAAAATAACCAGCCTATCTCATATGTAGGACTATATAAGTACAGCATAATAGATCAGACAAAATTACATAAAACATACATATTATTGTATATCCATATAAAGATACATTAAAAACTGCATTGAGCACCGCATACATAGTAGGGGCAAAAAGCCCTCCTCATAAATCTGAAAAACTCTGGAAGAGTTTCACCAATATTTGGCTTCTTCTGGACCCAGACAAGTGATCAGGGCATGAAACAGTCTGATCTATACGGTAGGGTGCCTCATCAATGGTCCCAGGGCAGGCATCTGGGCGTCAGGATCCCAACAACTCCACCAAGGAGAGAAGGAGGCAGCCAGGTCAAAAATTAGACAATATGTAAACGTGGGCCTGGTGGTTAGAGAGCAAACAAACCCAAGAAAAAGGAGGCCATAATATATCCAGTATGTGTAACATAGTGCTTGAATGGGCAAAATAAATTGTTAGTAGGAGGGTCTATTTCCTCTTAAGATATATAAAACGAAGTGGCTAAAAGACTACAGTTGCGTCCAATCCTCCAAATGAAAGAATATAGACCTCTACTATGGATGTATCAAAATTACCAGATCGCCACTCCTGTAGTGCACTCCTCTAGCTGCCACACCAAATAAAAACGCACAGTACTCAATTGTTTCTATAACCATTCAAACACTCTCTCTCACTACAGTCAAGTGTTAGGCTGGCCACACATTATACAGTTTTATTTTACCATATAATATGAGGTCAAACCTAAACACTTTCAATTTGTGTGCAATCAGGCAGGCCCTTGCACTATGTAGTTGACGGTAAATTTAAAAGAAATTGAAAAATAAAATTGTATAATGTATGGCCAGCTTTCGTAGAAGCTAATTAACTTATGTATGATGAATTTGGAAACCCACTTACTTCGACAGTTGTGAGTAATTTCCATTTCTCTATGTGGGGCTAAAATCAAAACTCCAGGTAAACCGCTAAAACCCAGTTCAATCACATGTGCAATAGAACTATTAGAGATGAGCGAATCGAACATGACGAAGTGGAATTCGTTTCGAAGATTAGGAAAAATTCGATTCGCGCCGAATCCGAAAATTAGCAAACTTCGGATGCACGAATCGAATTTTCCCAAAAATGGCGGCGACATGTGTGGCGACGGAGCGGGGATCTCTGGGAAGGCGCGCAGACAAGGCGCGCTGACCCACAATGCATTCATTCATGACATGTGATCGCATTAGCCAATCAGCAGCCAGCCAGCCAGCCAGCACTGTGTAATGGTGGAGCTATAAATCGCGGCCATCTTAGAATTCTCCATTAGCCTCCGGTCATTCAAGAGAGACAGACCTGTCTGTATTAGGGACAGAGTTAGGGCCACAGAGACTTTAGGGCCACAGAATCGTTACTCAGGGACACAGAATCGTTTCTCAGGGACACAGAATTGTTACTCAGGGACACAGAATCGTTACTCAGGGACAGCCACAGAATCGTTACTCAGGGACACAGAATTGTTACTCAGGGACACAGAATCGTTACTCAGGGACACAGAATCGTTACTCAGGGACACAGAATCGTTACTCAGGGACACAGAATCGTTACTGAGGGACACAGAATCGTTACTGAGGGACACAGAATCGTTACTCAGGGACACAGAATCGTTACTCAGGGACACAGAATTGTTACTCAGGGACACAGAATTGTTACTCAGGGACACAGAATCGTCACTCAGGGACACAGAATCGTTACTCAGGGACAGACACAGAATCGTTACTCAGGGACACAGAATTGTTACTCGGGGACACAGAATCGTTACTCGGGGACACAGAATCGTTACTCGGGGACACAGAATCGTTACTCGGGGACACAGAATCGTTACTCGGGGACACAGAATCGTTACTCAGGGACACAGAATCGTTACTCAGGGACACAGAATTGTTACTTTCTGCTTCACAACCACTATTGTACGTTCAAAGAGTTAAATCCTGTTTTATGTTTGGGGTGCTTATTGAATTAAAGAGTATGTCAGACAACACGCAGAGGAGTGGCAGAGGAGGCAATGTTTCAGGAGCGAGCAGACGTGGCAGCAGAGGAAAGGGTCGAGGCAGCACTAGTCGCAGCCAGAGGCCAGTGCTCCCGGTGTCATCCAGCGGTCGTGTCTCCACCGACAACCCTGCCGTCATCGATTGGTTGACTCGGTCGTCTTCCTCTTCCCAGGTCACCTCTGACACCTACAGCCAACGGTCGGTGGGTACGTCAGACACAACCGTTAGTTGGCATGGCCCGGGAGCAAGCCCACTGAAATCACGTGTCCTCTACCTGCCCCTGTCCTTTGGTGTTCCCTCACCAAGCGAAGTATCGCATGCTGTGGGCTCAGCCCCACTGTACAGTGAGGAAGAGCTAACAGAGGGCGGTCAGGAACGGGGGGAGACATCCGCCTCTTCAGCAGCCAGGCGAAGAAGTACTGGCGAGGAGAGTGGCTCGGTAGCCGGTCTAGAGACAGGTCTGTCTCCTGACCCACACGCAGCCGAGGGGGCTAGTAGTGATGCGGAGACCCTAATTGATGATGATGAGGCTGATCGCACTTGGCAGCCTCGTCGTCATCAGGCTATTGCTTCCGCATCATCAGGAGAAGAGGGTGCCAGCTTGCCAGCGAGCAAAACAGTCGGTGGGTTGCCCAGGAGGCAGCAGGGTCGCAGCAGTGTCAGTGGAGGCAAACGGCCACGGAGTAGAGCACCAGCTCCACTGCAGCCTACCACCACGGCCAGTAGTGGTGCCGGTGTGCACGGAGGGAGTAGCAGTCAGCCAGTGAAGAGTAGCGGGGGCAAAGTTTCCTACTCGGCGGTGTGGCAATTTTTCGTCAAGCCGCCCGAGGAAGTAAACGTAGCCGTATGTCGACTATGTGGCCAGAAAGTCAAGCGTGGCCAGGGGGCCCATGTTGGGACTACAGCGTTGCGTCAGCATATGCAGCGTCGCCATTCGGTGGCCTGGGAAAACCGTGATAAAGATACGGCGGTTCTGCCTGCCCCAGCCCCCGCTCCATCACCCGCTCCGTTACTTGCTCCGTCACCCGACGTCAATCGCCCTCTATCAGCCAGTCAAGGCTCCAACACCTCTGCTGAGGGGAGTTGTCGCTCGTTGGCATCTTCCGCTCGTTCAGATGCTCCTTCTCCTGCTACTCCTCTTCACGGATTCCGTCAGCAGTCTTTCTTGGAATCCGTTTCCAAGAGACAACAGTTTGCGAGCACGCACCCGACGTTGCAGAAGCTGAACGTCCTCCTGTCCAAGTTGCTGGTGCTGCAGTCCCTCCCTTTCCAAGTGGTGGACTCAGCACCTTTCCGAGAAATGATGGCTTGTGCCGAGCCGCGGTGGAGAGTGCCAAGCCGTCATTTCTTCGCCAGAAAGGCAGTGCCAGCCCTGCATTCACATGTAGAAGAGATGGTGGGCCAGTCTTTGAGCATGTCGGTCTCTGCCAAAGTGCACGGCAGCGCCGACGTGTGGAGCTGTAACTACGGTCAGGGACAGTACATGTCATTTACGGCCCACTGGGTGAACGTGGTGCCGGCACAGCCGCACCAGCAACTTGGACAGGTCACGCCGCTTTTGCCTCCACGTTTGCACGTCCTTGGTCCAGCAAAGATGTCCGCCTCTACCACCTCTTCTTCCGCCGTGTCCTCAGCCGCCACCCCCGTGCCAAGTCCCATTACCCGACCGGCATATCACATGTGCAGGGCGCAACGGTGTCACGCTGTGCTGCACCTGGTATGCCTTGGCGAACGTAGTCACACAGGGGAGGAACTTCTGAGTGTAATGAACAGAGAAATCGACAGATGGCTGTCTCCGCGCAAACTGAAAATCGGAACCATGTTGACCGACAACGGAAAGAACATGGTGTCTGCTCTGCGTCAAGGAAGGTTGTGCCATGCGCCATGCATGGCTCACGTGTTCAATCTGGTTGTCAAGCGGTTCCTAAAATCCACCATCCCACTGCAAGACATCCTTAAAATGTCACGTAAACTTTGCATGCATTTCAGCCATTCCTACACCGCAAAGCACACCCTCCTTGAGCTGCAGCGGCAGAACGGAATTCCACAGCATCGCCTGATCTGCGACGTTGCAACAAGGTGGAATTCAACCCTACATATGTTAGACCGCCTTTACGAACAGCGAAAGGCCATCACCGATTTCCTGATGTTACAAGCGGATAAAGGTACTCCCCTGTGTAACTTAGATGTCAGCCATTGGCAGCTCATGCCTGACACCTGCCGCTTGCTCAGGCCCTTTGAGGAGGCCACGCTATTCGTGAGTCGGCAGGACTATGGGATGAACGACGTCATTCCTCTGTTGCACGTCCTGGAACAAATGCTGTTAACAATGGCTGGTCAGGGTGCGGTAGACGTGGCGCACAGATCTCAACGCCACATGACCCCTGTGGGGGCAGGACAGGAAGAAGAGGAGGAGGTAGAGGAGGACATTGGTGCTCAGGAATTATTGAGTGAAATGGGTGGTTTTTCCACTCAGCGGACAGGAGTGGAGGAGCAGGAGCATCTGGTAGAGGAGGAGGAGGAGGAGGAGACAGAGGACCCAGACGCACCGTGGCAGTATGCTGTGGAGATGGAGGCAGGGAGTCCCTCGCATTCCTTGGCACAAATGGCCCATAGCATGCTCGGTTGCTTGCGTAGCGACAGCCGAATATTAACCATCAGACAGAGGGATGACTTTTGGCTGTCCACCTTGTTGGACCCTCGCTACCGTTCAAAAATGGTGGCCTTTTTCACACCTGCTGAGAGGGAGGCCAAAATAACGTACTATAAAAACCACCTATGTAGTGAGTTGGTCTCTGCCTTAATGCGCCAACGTCCATCCTCAGACACTGTGGGCCCTGTGCGCTCGCGTTCCGCTGCCATGGCAGCAGGGGAGGGGTGGGGTGGTAGGAGCAGTGGCAGCTCCACCAGCAGCAGCTGCCTCAGTCTGCAGTCGATGATGAGTAGCTTTCTTCACCAGCGCAGTGAGGAAACTACTAACCAGCCGCAGCAGCATCAGGTGGACCTGGAGCAGGACCTCAAACAACAGGCTCGGGCCTACTTGGACAGCACCCTGCCAACCGAGGTAGACAATCCCCTTGACCTTTGGCCCCAACGAAACTTGACCTTTGGCCCCAACTAGCTGAATTTGCCCTTGAAAGGCTGTCATGCCCGGCCAGTAGCGTGGCATCGGAGCGCGTGTTTAGTGCGGCAGGAGGTATTGTAACTCCGCGGAGGACACGACTGTCCACCCAAAGTGTGGAGAGACTCACGTTTTGTGAAAATGAATCAGGCGTGGATTAGTCTGGATTTCAAACCACCAGTTCCTGACACAACTGACTAAATCCGCCATGAATCATGCCCCAAACATGTTATTATTTTTAACATAGGCCTCTGTATGGCCTTCAATTTAAGCTGCTTACGCTTCGCCACTCTGCCATGGGCCCCTGTACCGCCTCCTCTTGCTGCTGCCAGGTCCAGAGTGTGTCATGGGTCCCTGTACGGCCTCCCATTGCTGCTGACTTCATCGCCAGACTCTGCCATGTGCCACTTTCAGGTCTCCTTACACTGTTGGTGGGTTCCATTTTGTGATAGGGTGCTGTATGGCCTTCCATTGCTGCTGCCTCCACCGCCACCCTGCGCCATGTGCCTCTGTCGTCTGCTCACGCTGCTGACGGCTTCCGCTTTTTAACCGAGGCCTGTGTTTGGCTTCCGAATACTGCTGCATCCACCGCCACCCTGCGCCATGTGTCTCTGTCGTCTGCTCACGCTGCTGACGGCTTCCGCTTTTTAACCTAGGCCTGTGTATGGCTTCCGAATACTGCTGCCTCCACCGCCACCCTGCGCCATGTGCCACTTTCAGGTCTCCTTACACTGTTGGTGGGTTCCATTTTGTGATAGGGTGCTGTATGGCCTTCCATTGCTGGTGCCTCCACCGCCACCCTGCGCCATGTGCCTCTGTCGTCTGCTCACGCTGCTGACGGCTTCCGCTTTTTAACCGAGGCCTGTGTTTGGCTTCCGAATACTGCTGCATCCACCGCCACCCTGCGCCATGTGTCTCTGTCGTCTGCTCACGCTGCTGACGGCTTCCGCTTTTTAACCTAGTCCTGTGTTTGGCTTCCGAATACTGCTGTCTCCACCGCCACCCTGCGCCATGTGCCTCTGTCGTCTGCTCACGCTGCTGACGGCTTCCGCTTTTTAAACTAGTCCTGTGTATGTCTTCCGAATACTGCTGCCTCCACCGCCACCCTGCGCCATGTGCCACTTTCAGGTCTCCTTACACTGTTGGTGGGTTCCATTTTGTGATAGGGTGCTGTATGGCCTTCCATTGCTGCTGCCTCCACCGCCACCCTGCGCCATGTGCCTCTGTCATCTGCTCACGCTGCTGACGGCTTCCGCTTTTTAACAGAGGCCTGTGTTTGGCTTCCGAATACTGCTGCATCCACCGCCACCCTGCGCCATGTGTCTCTGTCGTCTGCTCACGCTGCTGACGGCTTCCGCTTTTTAACCTAGGCTTGTGTATGGCTTCCGAATACTGCTGCATCCACCGCCCGCCCACTGCTGCTGCCAGGCCCGTAATCTGTCATGGGCCCCTGTACCGCCTCCTCATGCTGCTGCCAGGTCCAGAGTGTGTCATGGGTCCCTGTACGGCCTCCCATTGCTGCTGTCTCCATCGCCACACTCTGCCATGTGCCACTTTCAGGTCTCCTCACACTGCTGGTGGGTTCCATTTTGTCATAGGGTGCTGTATGGCCTCCCATTGCTGCTGCCTCCACCGCCACACTGTGGCTCCACACTCTGGTTTTGGCCCCGTGACTGCCCAAATGAGTGAAGTGTGCGGTGATTCTAAGATCGACGGCACTCATCTGCATGTCATACTGACTGACAGTATTAGTTCTCTTCCCCAGCAGACTCCAAGGGCATTTAAATTAAAGGTACAGTGTTCTGCACTAATATAAAGGCTCTCTGAAGCCTAGAAACACCCTTTTTATAAGTTAAATTCGCAGCGAATATATTCGCCTCGAATCGAATTTATTCCACGAATTCGGCGAATCAGCCGAATCGAATTTTTGAATAATTCGCTCATCTCTAAGAACTATGAATCTGTTAAGCCAGTGTTGTGTGACTTCACAATTTTCCAGTTTGGCTTGTGTGAAAGAAATGACAAGAGTAGCTAAAGAGAATTCCATATCTTTTTGTCTTTAAACATGTTACATTTATATATTTCGGATGTGCATTTAGATGCTTGCCTGGCATTGCACCTTAAATTATTGCATTCAAATAGAAATAATAAGCAGTAAACTGCATATTGCCCTACAGATTAAACTGAAATTCCATTACAAAATCTAACTAATATTAAAATGTTCCCTCCCCTTCTTATCATCTATTCTTACTAACCTATGTACAATGCCTTGAAAAAGTATTAATAACCCTTGAAATTTTCCACATTTTGTCATGTTACAACCAAAAAGGTAAATGGATTTTATTGGGAGTTTAAGTGATAGACCAACAGAAAGTGGCACATAATTTTGAAGTAGAAGAAAAATGATAACTGGTTTTCAAAATTTGTTACAAATAAATTTCTGAAAAGTGTGGCATGCATTTGTATTCAGCCCCCTTTACTCTGATACCCCTAACTAAAATCTAGTGGAACAAATTGCCTTCAGAAGTCACCTAATTATTAAATAGAGTCCACCTGTGTGTAATTTAATCTCAGTATAAATACAGCTGTTCTGTGAAGCCCTAAGAGGTTTGTTAGAGAACATCAGTCAACAAACAGCATCATGAAGGCCAACGAACACACAAGACTGGTCAGGGATGAAGTTGTGGAGAAGTTTAAAGCAGGGTTAGGTTATAAAAATTATCCCAAGCTTTGACCATCTCATAGAGCACTGTTCAATCCATCATCCAAAAATGGAAACTGTATTGCACAACTGTAAACCTACCAAGACATGGCCGTCCACCTAAACTGACATGCTGGGCAAGGAGAGCATTAATCAGAGAAGCAGCAAAGAGCCCCATGGTAACTCTGGAGGAGCTGCAGAGATCCACAGCTCAGGTGGGAAGATCTGTCCATAGGACAACTATTAATTGTGCACTCCACTAATCTGGCCTTGAAGAGTGTCAAGAAGAAAGCCATGTTGAAAAAAGCCATAAGAAATCCCATTTGCAGTTTGCAAGAAGCCATGTGGGGGACACAACAAACGTGGAAGAAAGTGCTGTGGTCAGATAAGACTAAAATTTAACTTTTTGGCCTAAAAGCAAAACGCTATGTGCGGCGGAAAACTAACACTGCACATCACCCTGAACACACCATCCCCACCGTGAAACGTGGTGGCAGCATCATGTTGTGGGGATGCTTTTCTTCAACAGGAACAGGGAAGCTGGTCAGAGTTGATGGGAAGATGGATGGAGTCAAATACAGGGCAATCTTAGAAAACCTGTTAGAGTCTGCAAAAGACTTGAGACTGGAGCAGAGGTTCACCTTCCAGCAGGACAATGACCCTAAACATACAACCAGAGCTACAATGGGATGGTTTAAATCAAAGCATATTTATGTGTTAGAATGGCCCAATCAAGGTCCAGACCTAAATCCAATTGAGAATTTGTGGCAAGACTTGAAAATTGCTGTTCACTGATGCTCTCCATCCAATTTGACAGAGCTTGAGCTATTTTGCAAAGAAGAATGGGCAAAAATGTCACTCGATATGTAGAAAGCTGGTAGAGACATCCCCAAATAGACTTGCAGCTGTAATTGCAGTGAAAGGTGGTTCTACAAAGTATTGACTCCAGGGGGCTGAATACAAATGCACACCACACTTTCCACATAATTATTTCTAAAAAAAATTTAAAGCCGTTTATCATTTTCCTTCCACTTCACAATTATGTGCCACTTTGTGTTGGTCTATAACATACAATCCTAATAAAATACATTTACGTTTTTGGTTATAACATGACAAAATGTGGAAAATTTCAAGGGGCATGAATACTTTAAGGCACTGTATGTATTGCTTAGATCTTCAGTTGTAGAAAACCTCTACAATCGTAGAAGGATCAAGGCAGTAAGCACCTGGATATAATCTTCCTCTGTACAGGTTAAAGCCCAATTGTAGTTTTGTTTTCTAAATGTTTGACAATGTCATGTTGCCTATAAAAATAGGTGGAACTATGGGTATAATCAATAATGACATACAGCGGGTAAAATAAGTTTTGAACAAGTCACCATTTTTTCAGTAAATATATTTTTATAGGTGCTATTGACATAAAATCTTCACCATATGTTGGTAACAACCCATGCACTCCATACATACAAAGAAACCAAAACAAACAAGTTCAGAAATGTGTAATACAATTTAATGATACAGGGAAAAAGTGTTGAACATGCTAACTGATATTTAATTAATACTTTGTACAAAATGCTTTGTTTGTAATAACAGCTTCAACATGCCTCCTGTATGGAGAAACTAGTTACATGCATTGTTCAAGTGTTATTTTGTCCATTCTTCCACACAAACAAACCTTGAAGGTTCTGTGGGCCTCTTCTATGAAATCTGATCTTTAGTTCTTTCCATAGATTTTCTATTGGATTCAAGTCAGGTGATTGGTTGGGCCATTCTATCAGCTTTATTTTCTTTCTTTGAAACCAGTTGATAGTTTCCTTTGCTTTGTGTTTGGGATCATTGTCTTGCTGAAAATTCCACCATCGGTTCATCTTCATCATCCTGATAGATGGCAGCAGATTATCAAGAATGTACATTTTTCCATTCATCCTTCCTTCAACGATATAACGTTTGCCAGTACTGTGTGCTGAAAAACCGCCCCGCACCATGATGTTCCCACCTCTAAACTTCACTGTTGGTATGGTGTTTTTGGGGTGATGTGCACTGCCATTTGACCTCCAAACATGGTGTGTATTATGGCATCCAAAGAGTTCAATTTTGATCTCATCTGATCAGACTATATTCTCCCAGTATTTCTAAAGCTTGTCAAAATGTGCTGAAAACGTTAAACGAGCTTCAACATGCTTTTTCTTCAGCAACGGAGTCTTGCGTGGTGAACGTGCATACAGGCCATGGCGGTTGAGTGCATTACTTATTGTTTTCTTTGATACAATGGAAAGAGCTAATTCCAGGTCTTTCTGAAGCTCTCCACAAGTGGTTCTTAGCTCTTGGACAACTCTTCTGATAATTATTTTCACTTCTCTGTCAGAAATCTTGCAAAGACCACCTGGGTGTGGCCGGTTTATGGTGAAATTATGTTCTTTCCACTTCCGTATTATGGCCCAAACAGTGCTCCCTGGAACATTGAGAACTTTAGAAATCCTTCTGTAACCAATGCCATCAGTGTGCTTTGCAACAATAGGGTTATGAAGATCTTGAGAGAGCTCTTTGCTTTTACCCATAATGGGATGTTTCTTGTGTGATACTGTCAGGAATGGACTCGCCAATGGTGGTGGGACTTACCTGCCTTGTGGGCTGCAGTACCAAGGCTGGCCAGCGGGTGCTCTCAGCAGCCAGAATCTCACTCCTGCAATCAAGCCATCACCTGAGGCTGATTGCAGGAGGTGTATTTAAGCAATGGCCAGGCCTGCAGTCAGTGCCTTGGTGTACTGTGCCCATGAGGCCCTGTGTCTGAACCTGATCCTGTTGTCTGCCTTCCTGATCCCTCTGCCTGACTCCTGACATTGATTGAACTCTGCCTGCACCGACCCCGGATATTCCTGACCACTCTTCTGCCTGCTCATTTGGTACCTTGACTGCCCGATTGTTCCTGACCCGGCCTGCCTGACCACTCTTCCTCTCCAGCCCTGACTACACCTGTCTGTGTTCCTGCACATACTGTCATTAGTTGAAGGTTTGGGTTTTGTTTGTACTGTGCATTGTATACTCGTGTAGTTTTGAATAAACTATATTCTTATTATATCACTCCTGAAGCCTGCGTTTCCCTGTGTCAGTTCACACATCTCTGGTCATACCTGGAGCCCTGACAGATACCTTGGTAATGAGACACCTTTTTATAGGCCATCAGTTGAGACTGGACCAGCTGATATTAATTTGCACTGACAAGGGGCAGGATTGCTTTATAATTACTGATAGATTTCAGCTAGTGTCGTCTTTCCATGACTTTTTGCACCTCCCTTTCTTCATGTGTTCAATACTTTTTTCCTGTGTCATTCCATTTTATTACACATAACTTAATTTCTGAAGTTATTTGTTTTGGTTTCTTTGTATGTATGGATTGCGTGGGTTGTTAAACATGTGAAAATTTCATGTCAATGGCACTTTTTAGAAATTAATTTACTGAGAAAAATGGTCACGTGTTCAATACTTCTTTTACCTGCTGTATATGATGCAGTCTAGCAATAAAATGAGTACAGCAGTCTGTTTTTATGAGTCCCTCCTGTAACATAGTTGCATTACCTGTTGATCCTGCCAGGAAGTCTGCCCAGCAAAAGTGGCAATTAGAGTGTTGAGATAAACTATTAGACACTGACAGGGATGCCTACAGTGGTCAGCTATTATTACGCAATAATGCAATCCTTTTATCCCAAAAGAAAAGAAATTTCTTTTTGTAACCACTTTAAAATAAAGCATTAGCTGGAGTTAGGCTTTAATTTTTTAGTCACATCTAAATCTACTACCCTTTCCACAGGGTAACATTGCTGCTGTCTTAGGGTGGCCATGTTGCTCCTTCATACGTAGCATGAAGGACTGAGCATAGCCACCCTAAGACAGGAACTGTGTTACTGGGAAGATCACCAGGTGAAAATGAAGGAGGAAAAGGTATAAAAGAAGAACATTAATGCAGCCATCACATGTAAGGAAATGGTAAGCAGCAACATATTACATTTTTGGGGGGGTTTAGATATGCTTTATAGTCCTAAATATCTGTTGCTTCTCTGTATAAATATCTGTTGCTTCCCTCTATGAGAGCAGTGGTCTACCTCTAGCTGCCCAACAGGGCCCTGCCCAATGACAACTACTAATCTCCAATCAGCAATGCTTTCACAAAGAGGAACAGCAGTCTTGGTCTTAAGAATGCTGCCAGGAAAGAGAGACTGACTCTGGAGCAACAATAAACAATTTTAAGGCAGATAAGACTATCATGTATTTTAATAAAAGGCTAAAATGCCAAATTTATTGCAAATGATCCACAGAGTACACAATTACATTACATACTCAAAAAAATATTCGATCAGTGTTATTACATAAAACGGCTAAAAAGTATTTAAAATGTCCACAGTATAAAAAAAAATTGTAGTAAGCCTATCGTGGCTTGAATTTTAGTGGGTACATCAGGATGAAACCAAATTCGTTTGTGAAAAACTCTTTCAGGGGATCAAGCAGGTGTATGCTGTGTCCAGAAAGCAGTCACATTGTTAAGTATATCAATATCTAGACACAGCATGCCTCTGCTTTATCCACTGAAGAAAGTGTTTTTCCAAAATGCGTTGGATTTTTCCTGATGGTACCACCAAAATTCAAGCCACAACAGGCATACTACAATTTTTTTAATATTTTATTTTTATTTTTAAAGTCTCATGGGAGTCTTGTATTATATTTTTCAGTTAAGTTAGCGATTTTTGCAGTAAAAAAATATCACACTCCCTTTCCTTCTATTTCTTTAAAAGTTATAAAAAACTACTATTGGCCTTTTAAATGTCATGGTAGATAAAGCACTGTGTAATGGTAGGGAAATCTGTCATCTCCCACTGTCATAGTATTAACAATGCTATGAAAGTTTTCCACTGAAAGCCCTGATTTACACCTTTAGAGAAGGCAAATTGCTAACGTTTTCTATAAGCACAAGTTCACTTTAAAAAAAGCAAGTTGCCCAAAAGTAATGTTTATCTGATTGTGAGAATAACATCTAGTGTCATTCGGGAAGTATATTTGTTTGCAGTCCTGCATAGGCAGAACAGGCACCTCAACCTTGCATAGGTGTGACGGGCCAACATTTATTATTTACTTCATCATCCAGGTAGAGATCACACAATTCAGGCCCCTTGAGCAATTAATGAGTTTACTGACACTTCTAAGAATGAAATGTGATATTTCACAGATTAAATATGTCCAACGCACTGATGCAACAAGGAACACATGCTCCAAAGATCGACTGAACTCATGTTCTTGCATACCAGAATGCGTATGTACATGTACGTACATGAGTGGCAATGTTTTAATTAACACAGGGGTGAAAAAGTTCAGTCTCGCCTGGTGCGGAACGTACAAAGTACCATTTAGGTATTGACACTAAGCCAAGAACAGGCTAATGTGTGAAGCTCTTCTAGTGAAAGAAATACATAGAGAGGCCTGTATGAGCTTGCACATGTCTACTTCAATATACATCTCAATTTAAGGCTCTCGTGTTACTTTTTGAGTTATTTTTTTCCTTCTGCAGCTAGTAGGTTTGTAAGATGACATATTGCTGAATAATAGCCAAGTCTAAATATCATCCCCCTCACTTTCTTTTTCTTTCACAATTTGCATACGCAGCTGGACAAAACGCCAACTCTGTGGACGTTAAGTTGAAGAGGATTCTTGAGTCCCAGCCACAGGTGGCAAACTCCCTGTCTAATGCTGCTCAAAAAACATCACCCGAAGCCTCCAACAGAGACTTTAAGGTGAGTTAACCTGTTTGATGTGCACTGTTTAATTGATCCGTTACATAAAGGAAGGTTAGTGAAAACTGGAGCAGAAGTGGGACTGTTAACCCTTCAAACAATGAGAATTCTTTCTGAGTTTTCCTAATGAAAAAAAGAAACTTGGTCAGTTGCCATGGTCACTATCTCCAGCTTCTGGGGGCTAAATTTTATACACTGGGGGAAAAAATTGTATCAGCCATTCTTTACGCCAATTTTTTATTTTGTATAGCAAAGTTGCCAGGTCATTTCTTGGTTTTAAAAACTTGTATGGTGGATTTTCTGCACTTACCATGCAGGTTTTTAATTTTATTTTTTAACCATAAATTTAAAAAAAAACATTCTTACTGCTTTTTTTTTTTTTTTGCTATAATTGTTGTAGGGGATCATTTAATATTTATGTCATCCCTAGCCATGTAAATCCTGAAAACCGCGTCAGCTGCAGTATAATATGCGTTTTTCTACATTTGATTTTGTTGGCTCCATTCAAATTATGTTTCATTATCATGGGACTGCTACTTAAATCTTGACCAAAGGATTCACACGCTGACATTCTACCACACGCAGTGTCACAACAAGACCCAAGCTCTTATCAGAAGGGGGAGGTCTCTGCTTCTCACTGCAGTTAAGGTCCTCTAACTGTTCTGGCGCTCTTTTCTTTTTCTCTTATGTAAATGCACCATCTGGCATCTTTCATGTTGATAAACCCATTTAAATTTACAAGCCATATTAAGATGGAGAGAGCTTTTAGAGGGCTAGACTATGCAAAGACCAAAGTGAACTAATGGAAGTGGCAGGTTTAATAGTCTTAGATTATAAGTGACTGGTTATGCTGTTGTTGGCCAAACAAACGGAGGACAACACATGCCAAAGATGGAACGCAATTTAGCTGAAAGACCTTTTTGTAGCATTGCATTATGTATTTGGTTGTCGTGTATTTATTTATGTCTGCTGTTTTAAAAGTAATATATATGTAAACAAAGAACACATTGTTCCCATCACCAATAAATGGTAAAGCGCTATGCCAATCTGACCAAAGCTTTTTATTTAGTTACATTTTCTGTTGGTAAGAATTTAGAGCTAAAAATCTTGTAGACGTTTACTAGAGTTAGGCAGAGCCACTAAACTGGAAATGTAAATACGCAGCACAGCAGACAGTGCCTGACACTTGACACCAATTAGACTTGTAATAGGAAACTGTGTAAAAGTGAAACATTAAAGATAAAATTGAATGTGTGCATGGGACACAACCTGCACACTCACAGATTCTATTTTTGCATAGCTCTTTGCACCACACTGAAAACACCAGAACGTCAGGATATAAATATAAAGTGTGCTATTACCAATTTGTTTTCAGGTACAGATTCATCTTGTCATCCTTATCCTTGCTTCGCTACTTAGTCAATAACCTGGAACAAATAGGTCAAGAGGCTAAGTTTCTTTGTGCTGTCATTTTTTTTTTCTTACATGAGGCATTTTGTATGAGAGACAGCAAAGAGTTGGCAGTAGGTGTGCTTGTGAACTGCTCACCTGCATCTTGGGTAAGGGTTCTCAGATCACCAGACTGCCATCAAAAGGAATGGGAGCTACAGAAAAAAAAGGAAAAAGCTAAAATACTAAGTGTTCCTTTTTCTTGAAGAGTTATATTTGACGAGTTGTTTTGGTTCACTCTATATAATTCTTGATTTGGTTTTTTTTTTAGAACAATGTGCATATCATATACTTTGTTTCTGGTTCTTCCTTGTCCATATTGTATCAATAATGGTATATACAGGCAGGTTCATACTAGTATGGATCACTAACCATTTTCTAATCTGTTCATAAATGTTTCTTTTTATATAATTTTAATAATAAAAACTGCAACAGAAAGGTTTGGTTTTATTACATTTTTGTTTAAAACCCAACAATTGGTGGTGTGAGCAAGCAATCTTTTAAAAGAGGGCTCCACTTTTTTTGTTTTTATTTTGTGTGTATAAACCTCTTCTAACCCCCGACACTGATGCAGTTTTAGAAGAAAATTCTATCTATACTTGTCCTCTACGTGTCACACATGCTCCCCATTTAAATCTTAAACTAACTATAAATGATCAGTGAAATTCACTAAGGCCTGTTTCACACAGGCATCATTTTGTATAAGAGCAATATGAACACTAAGCTTTTTTGTAAATGGCTTTCAAAGAGCTTTCAGCAAGCTTTTTTGAAGCTTTTAAAATACCCTTCAGCTCCAGTTTGTAAATGCGGGTGTGTATTTGAGTGCTGATTGTCACTTTAAACAAGTTGCTAGCAGGCTTCAGGACTACCTGAAGCTTGTTGAAAGCCTGCTAGCAGCTTTTTTTAAAGTGACAATCAGCACTCCAATTAAGATCTGTGTATAGCATATCCAAACAGGAGCTGAAGGGTGCTTTAAAGGCTTAGAGAAAGCTGCTCATAACTTGCCGAAAGCTTTGCAAAAGTTTGCTGGAAGTTTCATAAAAGCTTACTGTTCGCACGACTCTTATAAAAGCTGATTCCTGCGTGAAACAGGCCTAAAACTGGAGCAGTTGTGCATAGTAACTAGCTTCTAGCTTCTGCTTGTTCAATTAAACTTTGAAAATGAGAGCTCAAAACTAATTAGTTGTGTGCAACTACTCTAGATTCTCTCTGCTCCAGTCTTAGTAACTTCCCTTTTGTAAGATTTTGCAAGGCTAAAAAAGAGAAATCTATTGATTTTCCTGACCATGCTAAACAGCATAAAAGGAGAAATCTCCCCTGCCAGCGCCTGCAACTTTCAAAATATCTGAAAAGGGTATTTGCTCCTTGTATGGTCAGCCTCACAATTCACACTAGAATTAGAGTATGGGGAGATCTTTTTTTTTTAATTATAGAGCATTTTTCAGGATTAGTAATTTGGAGATGAGGGGCATAGCAAAAAAAAACAAACTGCAGCTTTGACTAAAGTTGGATAATGCCCTTGCTATAGGTGTAGGCCATTTACCAAAAACTTCCAGCGAAGGCATCATTCCTTCCAGCCTTTTTGCTAGGACATTGCCAGGAGATGCCTTAAAGCATTATCCAAATTTGGTCAAACAGTTTGTTTTTCTCTACAGGTGTGCCCTACCTGCATTGGCAGTTTTTGGTAAAGGTGAACAGTGCCTTTAAAGCCTATTTTTTGGGAAAACAGAAATCCTGTTTGTGGGCTGCCCCCACATTGCAAGGGTTAAATGCTTGTTTAGGTTTTGGGTACTGGTAAAAGCACCAGCTGTGGACTGTCCCTTGGTATCTATGGGCCCTGCATTGTACTTGATGACACCAGTATGCAACCATTGGAGCATAGGAAGAAAAGGCTGGGAGCGGTTAAAAAAAAAAGTGTATTTTCCAGTACCCTACACCTAAACAAGCAGTTAAAGTGACACTAAACTTTGGTTTTAAAAGAAAACATTCTATTCAAGTATGTAGTCTTAACTCAAATTACCTTCTGTTGCTTTCAGGTTTTTATAAATCTCTAAATTCCTTTTTCTTTTGCTGTGATCTGACTTCCTGTAGGAGGGTGGCTACGTTCATTCTCCATGGTCCCACTGTATATAGGTACATCCTCTTTTGCTCACCCTTGAGATGGACTATAGACTATGGGGTTTGTAGTGTAGCATAGAGCAGTGCACATGGCCACAACTAGCATTCACTACTCATTCCAAACAAACAGAAGTGAGAGGGAAAACGGAGAAGTTTGAGAGCTCATGGAAGATGTTACAAGGAAGCAGAAAAACACTAAGAAACGATTTCATTAAAAATGGCCATTAAGGAGTGTCTCTGTGTTTTGTTTAGGTTTGTTTTTTTTTTGGAGGATGAGAATATCGTTTAGTGTCACTTTAACACTTGCAGTACGGGGACAGCTTCACTGCAAGGGAGGATCTTTGTTTTTCATGGTTTACCTTTAAATTATAGGACATTTCTACATAATAGTATTATCACCATGGTAGCATTTTCTGCCATAAGTATTAGAATATGTTAAACATTCTATTTAAGTTGCGGAACAGATAGAATCGTTACATTCAGTCATATAAAAGTGTTCCTTCCCTTGAGTAGACAGAGGCTAGCTAATATGTACTCCAGATCTGACACCTTGGAAAATTGTTCGTTTGCCCATTTCTCAGCTGCTCAGTTATGTTATATTCCAATTTTTTAGATTCTACTGAACATGTCCACCTGTTAAATGCTACGGTGCTTCAAAAACCATGTTTTTTTTTTTTCTAACAGTGACTTGTTTTATGCAAATAGAATTTTCCATTTCTAAAATTTTAGTATACAACTTTGGGGTTTGTTGGTTGACTAAGCCTGGCCTTGCTTGTAGTTTTGTCTTATGCTTAGATTAATTTCACTGGCCCTGTTGGTGGGAAGGATAATTATATTTAAATGAGTTGATGAAGGGGACAATGTGAATAATGCATGGACAGCATGAGTAACAAATGACATGGTTTATTATTGTTCTTATGCTTGCGTAATGTGATTAACATGCCGCCAGCGCTACAATATCTAATTGCTTATTTCTGATCTATACTTACACATGTTGCACAATTGCAATTTGTTTAGTTAAATATTTAAAGAAACAAAAATTCAAAGTCTAAAGAAAAATACATGAATTTAGCATGGACAAAGTGAATCTAGACCGAATCACACATTCAAAAACTTTGACACATTAGTAGCCTATTGTCCTTGTACAAGGATTAGTTGGATGCGTTGAAATAAAAAAACAAAACAGAGGGCGAACCAGCCCAGCACAATATCCTTACAACTTGTAATTTATTGTTAAAATTGTGGTAAGATGCACGCAAACCAACAGATGTATGAAAGTTTGTCCTTGGATCCCCATTTCATCACGTTACAGCTCATACTAGGATAATGAAAATCCAACTTTCTAACGCGTTTCAAGGGGCAGCCCTCTTCTTCAAAGCTAAAGTCGGATGTGTTATTAGCTGTTTGTACAAGCTCCCAGTGGGGTTCAAAAGATCCCGTACAGACTTGCATTAAAACAATAAACAGAAGGTGCCACCATCTAAGTGTATTAGTTTAATTAATTAATGACACCACTCCCCTTCCTCTTTTAGTGCCTAATAAATAGGTATCCTTTCCTCCATTTTTCTCTCATGGTTTGACAAAGGAGCGATTGTGGGCTCTGAAACATGTTACCACCCATCCCGCTTTGACGTCAATATGTCCTGACATCACTTCTGACTCCGGTCCTAGCGCTGGCTTGCGTTCCAGTGCAGCTATATTTGCTGCTGGAGGAAGACACAGCCTGTCATATGGACTTTGCATTCTGACAGAGTCCAGATTTATTCCACTTATCCTGCAGAGCTGTTATAAGGATACATCTCATCCATCCATTGTCCCCCTGTCAACCGAGGCTTGCCAGCAAATAAGTCTGATGATATGCCCTCATTCTCTCATCCTTGAGTGTTTTTTTAACCCTTTCCGTGACTTATTTTTAATTTAAAACAAGGCGGCGCCTTATGTTTGTTTATTGTTTTAGTGCACAGAGATATCCAATACCCTGTTAGCAGAGCTGCAGCCATTATAGAAGTGGCTTAACACACCTAGATCTACCATACAGAGACTATGGCTTCTTGCTTGGCACCTAATCACTCTTTCTCCATTTGCGATATAGAGTTTTTGATGTTTTTGTACTTACAGATTTGCATACCTAGTTAAAGCCTGCTGTACATTTAAAACATACAGAGGATGAGAAAAAGACAATGAATGAACACTTTAAGGGATTGAGGAGAGGAGAGTTTGCAGAAGTTCAAAAGTTTGTTACCTTATAATATGCAGCTCAACAAAGTAACTTTTGTTAGCCGTACCACTAGAAAGTAATGAAAATATATTACTGGCATAACTGCATGACATGTTTGCATCTTTACTAAAAGAAGACGTGCGCCCAGTACTTGGACATTCACATTTTTATGCATTCTTAACAAGCAATATTTGAGCTTTTAAACAAGCCCTCGGCAACCTCTGTAATTGCAGGTATCCTAGAGCAACTTGTTCTCAATTGTTTTTGTTTACTGCACAACGCTTTCATTTCACGAACTTGGTTCACCCTGCTTCCCCCTCCTAGCAGTGATTTTACCGCTTGTCAGCCTTTTAATCTCTAATGAAAAACATTAGATACACAGGAAGAGGAGCGAACAGTCTTGAGACCTGACTTCAACAACTTCTCTTTTGAATTTAGGATTAATTGCTCCACAGAGCCTGTTGCTAAAAAAGGTCATTAAGAACTTTGATTAAAGCTTATTTATTGCTTATTAGCATAATGTATATATTAAATATATATAGCCACACCACAGTTCTTAAAACTGAAGCTATACGAGCTTTACAAAAATTATGCTTACTTTGTTGCAGTTTCCTACAAGAAAATATCTCTAGTAGCATAAATGTATCAAAAACACACAAAATGTGATAAAATGACTTATGTAACAGATTTCAGTCGGCTCCCAGTGTTTGTTTTTTTCTTCATCCTTCATTCAAGAAAAAAGAGCAAGAGAAACAAAACAACTTTTTTTTTTAGCGAGTGCTTCATGGCAGACTAGTGCTCTATCCACTGAAGTAGAGAGGAGGGAGACGGTAGGAAGGCAGAACCTGTCAGTAATATCACGAAGGCTTTAAGACACTCTGAGTTGTGTATAACTTTTCACCCACCTGCGGGTTGTTAGGGGACCCCATCGCTGACTGAAAGGATTTCCTTCCCCTGGATAGAGGAGCCCTTTGATGTCTCAGTAACAATGACTTTCATTGCTTCCCTTACCCTGTCGGTTCCAATAAACTGGTGATGAAAGTGTGTGCATGTCTAGCACCAGCAGACTTTCAGCTCGGCTCTGAACAAAAGGGGTTCTGGATCAGTCCTGATCTATTTTTTATTATTATTTCATTATTTTTCAGGAGCACGTATGTGTGTATGTTTATGTCTGTGTATATGTTTATATCCGTGTGTATGCAGTGCAGCCTACATATTTGCTTCCCAGCTGCATTTATTCTAACGTAAAACTAAGCCAGTTCAGGATTAATAAAATGAATTGAAAAGGCTAACTGAATTAGTGAGCTTAGCAGAATACATTTGTAAAGTGGCAGAAGTCTTTCCCATACAAAGAATTCTTAAAATGGGATTTAGTGGCTAATCGGACTGATAGTTAGCACATTGCTTGGCCTAGTAGACAACAGTAGGGATTTATTTGGGTTTTTTTTTTTTTCTTTTTTGGTCTGCATGGATGATAGCAGTTGATTCAAAGGGTTAAATGCTACCACTTTTGGGCTCTATGGATATATAAGATTGCACATTTTATCTGAATTTAGATTTTTTTTAGTTTTTCTTTGACTTGGGTTAACCCCCAACATATATTGCTGCATTTTGTTTTTGTGAGTTTGCAATTCATTTTTTTGGCGAGGCAGGGTAATATGAAGATTAATTTAGTACCTGAATTATTTTCAAATTTTAACAAACATTAGTTTTTAAGCTGTTTTTTTGGTGATTACAATTCTAAGTGATTGTGCTGGATGCAGAAAAGCATTCAAAGCAATTTGTTTTTGAGGCCATGCTCTGCCCACAGCTGAAATCCTCCCTGCCTTTGGGCTGCCATGCTGGAATGCTGTAACTGCTGATGTGGGAACAGAGCCATTGGACAAGCGTTCTGGAACTTCTGCCAAGCACCCCAATGTCTTCTACAGTGTGAATGAGCCCTTGCTTAGTGCTGCCAATTTATGTTTAATCCCATTTTTATTAAGTTTTTCGATGTTACAAAACAGACAAAATAAGCACACAGAGTGTCATACAAATACAAAAGTCTGAAAATAGACATATTTATCACATATTTGGCAAATTGAGGGATCCAGCAAAAATAATTCCACCAGTTTAAACCCTTCGACTACCTAACCTCTTAGCATTTCTATATTAACATGTCTACACAACAGGGTAGATATTTTATATGGCAATGGCAGGATTCAAAATAAGGTCTGAATTACAATTGTAGGAAATATGCTGCTAATGACAAGGAAAGGAAAAAAGGTAGGCATTGGCTTTGTTCCCAATTTAAAAGTTTTACAACTTTTGTCTTTGAGTTTCAGCAAAATAATCTAGGCCTGAGAGAAGCATCATAAGAGAAACCAGCCATGGGCCTGCTGCAAGCAGAAGAAAGCATGTTCTCAGTCAACATGAATACACAGCTAACAACTTCTGCTGCACAGGTACCAAGATTTGGAGTATTGAGCCCTTACTGAACAAGCATCTTAGCCCTGAAAATAGGTGTTGACAGAGATTGCACTGATTTTCTAGTGAAAAATATGATGACGGAATTTTCATGGGGCTAGCTAAGCCCAACTCTTAAATCCTTCTGCCTTGGAAGGGAACCTTTCCTAGTAGCTGCTACCTTTCCCAGCTATGGCTGACATCTAGTGCTTAATACTGCTGTTGCCCTACTCTAATGCTGACCATTCACTGGTCAAAAAATCGCTCATATTTGTTTTCAAATAACAAACACTCGGTCGTGAGAGCAAACAATATTGCCATCATATAATCATTGAATTTAGAATGATAAATTGTTCAATGGACATAAATTAATCAGTTTTTAATTTGTTTTGTCACATATGCGCAATTTGAACAGTTCATTTTTAACAGGAAAGAAACACATTAATCTTTTAATTTATCATCCATTCTGCAGAAGTTTCCCAACTTTTTCCTTAAATTTTTTGGCTCAAAAAAAATTCAACACTGATTTAATATTTTTGCCCATTAATTGGATGAAAAACAAACAAACTGTCCAAATGATAGATATTCAGATGATTGTTCATCTAGTGTATGGCCACCATGAGTATTAGTGCCAGTTTTGTGCAGTATAGATTCTCACATTTTTTATTACACACAATGAGGTATCTGTCCTGGTAAAAGCACTGCTTTCAAGCGATGGGAAGTGATTGCTGCCAGTGTCAGGTGTGACATGCAGCCAACATGACAAATTGCCTTTGAAATCTGCCTCTTTCCTTTGCGTATGGGAGCTGTAAGAATTAAATTTTGCCAGACATTGGTGGCCCAATGGTGCTCTAAGGTGCAAAATGACAGCACAGTAGCATTTAACCCTTTCACAAACGGATCTGCTAAGAGTGTCACGATAATAAAAGCAAACCATATGGAGAAACACAAGAATAAATGGATGACGCAAGTACAATATCTACTTACTTCCTGCTCCCACAACATTATGTTTTATACTAAAGGATAATTGGGTTTAGTATCATCTGCAAAACAGACGAAAGCCATAACAGTAATAACAACAGTGCAAAGCTTAATTTTCCCTGGCCTGGACCTTTTGCAGCAGATTTCCTATGACAAAATGACAGGTACACTTTAAGAAACATTGATGAGCATGTTTTTACATAGTAAAGCATCACAAATGTTTTAATTACTATGCCACTTTTCATAGGAATATTTGATGCCACAGCCAAGGAGTACCTTGTTACTCTCAAGGGAGTGGTTTTGACTTGGCTTGCTTTGCGCATCAGCGTTTCTAATAAAATTCAGTTTTGTATGTTGATAAACGCAGCCCTGTGTATTTGTAGGGAAGAATAAACTGTTACCCTCCCCAGAGGCTGAACCATCCCCAGCCTCCTCCAGGCTGGAGAATAAGCTGGGCTCATTATTGATTGTCTCAATGCAGAGGAAGGGCAAAGTCTTGGTGGCTTTTGATAACCAGTTTCAGCATTCAGCAGGCCTAGTTATTAGTCATGCATCTTAGCCTTCCCCTATTTACGTTCAAAACACTTAATAAAAATAATAAAAGATTAGGTGTAAAATGAAATATTTGTTTGGTACACAGGACCTCGGTATCTGCAGCTCCCACACACTGCTGCTGTTTAGCCTTCTGGGATCTTTCATGTTGATAGACCCATTTGAATTTGCTACCAGTATTAGCATTGGAAGCCCAGAAAAAAAAATAACAATTGTCGCAGTAAAGGGCTTACCTACAAATCTGGCTTTGGAAAGGTATTGCTGATGAAATGCAGTTCAGTGGGGTTGTATTCTAATCCTACCTTTTCAGACTTCATACAGCATTAGTGCTTTATCTGAATGGGCATAAAATTAGAAACTAGTTCTTCTTGTTGTACAAGTCGGTGGGACTATAAAACGATAGAATCCCTCCCTGGTAAGGTTGCTGGGAAGGAGGAAGAGATTAGCAGGGACAAGCTTTGCAATTGATATCAATCGCCTGCTGAATACACTTTGCTTCGTAAAAATGTTCTGCTGAAAGTTTAGCAGATGGAGGAAAACCTTCACTTTCTTTGCAAGTTTATTTTTAAGTGTGCTTTTTTTCTTTAAGAAACCTTTTTTATCTTTAAAAAAAAAATAAAATTAAGGCAATGAGTAAAATGAGTCTGTAGATTGCTAATGGTATTTAGGAACATTGCTTCTCTTAATTAAAAAAAATGTATACAAAGGTATTTTTTAATGTTTTGGATTGAGTGTGGAAAGGTTAGACCCCTTTCAGGGTTTTATTGCTGTCTGTGATCCCTGTCTCTAGAACAAAAAGAGAGGGGAAGTCCAAAAATTTGTAGTTGGCACTTCAAAAGGCGAGGTCAGATTTTCCAATAGGTCCACCTGTTCTAGTGATAATTATAGGGTGAACAGGTGAATTCATCTCACCTTGGGGAAATTTCCTGTTGCTTCCTAGAAAAAGGAATTAAATTTTTTTTATATATATATATTATTTTTATTTAACTCTTCCCTGCTCTTCCCAAATATAAGTTATTCTGAGTTTAATAAAATTGCATGCAGCCAGGTACAGCAAGCATCTCAGTGATCTCATGTGTGGGACTAAGGGCACTTTTTTCGTGCTTTTGTAATGCGCCATTTGTGGGTAAGCCTGCAGAGGGGTCAGAGGATGAAAGATAATATATATCAGCCTGTAGTTTATCTGACTTTTTTTCAGACTTTCATTTTCAGGACAGCCAGGTGCAGAAAATAAATGCCAAGGTGAAAATAAGAGCCACTGCACTGTATCTGCTGTTTAAATGCATCTGCTTTCATATGTGACTGAAGTGGTCCTTTAAAAGGGTAAGTCCACCCTTAAAGTGGTTGTAAATACTGAAGATTTCCTACCTTCATGCATTCATTGTATGAAATTTTAAAAAAAAGTGTGCTGCTCTCCCCACAGACCCCCCCTAATACATGCCAGAGCCCCACCTCAGTCCAGCAATGTGCACGGGAGCCTTAGCTGTCCCAAGTCTCTTTCTCCATTGGCCCCCACTGCTGTCAGTCACAGCCAATGAGGAAGGAACTGGGCCAAGTCTTATGGACGCATTGAGCGGGGCTCAGGAGGGAGCACGCACCAGTGCCCCTGTAGAAAGTGGCTTGCTATTGGGGCACTGGTCAAGGAGGAGGAGCAAGGAGGACCCGAGAAGAGGAGGATCGGGGCTGCTCAGTGCAAAACCACTGCACAGAGCTGGGAGGCATTCCATTTTTGTTATTTTTTAAAAGAATCGAATCTTTAGAAGCACTTTATTAATATTTAAGTTATGAATGAACACTGGCCAGCTTAATCATTTCAGAATTCTTATGAGTCTGCTATTTCAGGTGTGAAATATCAGCACAGAAGTTCCTTCCTCTGTGAGGTCTCACTCCTCCTGCATTTTCCATAATGTAAAATCTAAAAATTTACAACCTGAAAAGTGAGCATTGCCTATGGCATATGAATGGAACTGAAATCTCAGACTCACAGCTTCTACACTCATTGCTGTCATGCACAGTCATTTTTAAAGCAATTATATATTTTTTTCAAACAGCTTTAGGTCACATACACAGTTAAAGGAATTAGGACAACCTATCACTATTCCTAGCATTAGAATTTATATGTACTGTTTGTGGTAGGTTACTGTGGTATGTTCAGTCAATATGTGTGATCAAAATCTGGTCCCTAAGAGACAGAGATGAGTGATTCAGCTCGTTGGTATCCACGAAAAAATTGAAGCATTAGTTTTGAGTGAACTGACCCTTTAAGCATTCCAGTTTGTGCTCCGCTTCAGTTCCCGAAGCCTCCTTAGGGGTTGTTCACAGTTGCAGTTCACAGTACAGTTGAACGGTAACACTTGTGACCCCTGTCCTCAGACATGGTTTTTAAATGTGTTTAACCATTTTACTGCCATGTATGTAAATGTTACATCGGAACAGAACTGCTTGCACCAGGCTGGATCTCTAACCCTTAATGCAACCCTTTGCATTTGCAAAGGCTGTAAGCTCATGGTCTCTTCAGCAACCGCAAACGTACACCCAGGTAGTGCCTGACACAAAACCTTTTTCTTAGCAAGCTGCCAATCACTTCCACAAGGTATGTAAACATGGCGACTGCTGTGTTTTCTACTTCCAGGCTCTGTGGATGTGATCTACCTATCACTTTACCAAGTCTGAAACCACAGTCCCTGTGTAGCCCCTTTCTGTGCTCCTCCTGTCTCTGTAATGAGGGGTGTGGTGCCTTTAGACTAGATCTCATTCAATCTCCGGAGGTAAAGACAGCAGCTGATTCAGCTGTCAACAGCTAGGCTAGATTCACACATGAACACTTTATTGTGGTGCGTTACCACATATGCATTAAAGCATATTGCATCAAGAAATCCTATTCATTTTGAATAGGCTGCGAACACAGCTCAGTTTTGCATTCCTTGTCACCATTTAGAAAAAAAAGCATAATGTAAAATTTACTACATTGTGTTATTACTTGATACAGTTGTTTATCTTTTAGGACCCGTTCATACCACATGCAGTCCAACATGTTTTTTTCTGCATCAAAAACTCATGGACAGAGGGTTACAAGGATTCCAGTAGCAAAGATCACACCACTGCAGTACGTTCCAGTGCAGTCAACAAAAATAGAACATGCTGCATTTTTTTGTGCAAGGAACTGAACTGGAATGTGGCAAAATACATAAAAAATGCATCTGAATGCAACGGGGCGCATGTAAATGCATCAAAAAGCACCAGCATGGATTACAGCAAAAAAAAAACGGAAACTAGGGAAGAAAGGGAAAAAACGCAGTGGAACGTATTGAAAACACATCAAAAATACACCAAAACGCATCAAAAATACGCATGCAGAAACACATTTAGAACCATTTGAACTGTGTTCCTGTGGTGTGGTCCAGCCTTAAGATTTAGTAAGAATTTGGAAGTTTACAGTTGCAAGAAAAAGTATGTGAACCCCTTGGGATTACGTGGAGTTTTGCATGAATTGGGCATAAAATGTGCTCTGAACGTCATCTAAGTCACAACAATAGAAGAACACAGTCTGCTGAACATAATACTACACAAACATTAGATGTTGCCTTGGCTTAATTGCACATAACATGTAAACATTCACAGTGCAGGGAGGAAAAAGTATGTGAGGCCCTAGCTTAATGACTTCTCCCAGAGTTAATTGGAGCCAGGAGTGAGCCAACCTTGACTCCAATCAGTGTGATGATATTGGATGTGTTGCTGACAGCTGTCCTGCCCTTAAAAAACACACACCTGTTTTGGGTTTACTGGTTTCAAGAAGCACTGTCTGATGTAAACCATGCCTCGCAGAAAAGAGCTCTCAGAAGACCTACGATCAAGAATTGTTGACTTGCATGAAGCTGGAAAGGGTTACAAAAGTATCTCCAAAAGCCTTGATGTTCATGTGTCCACGGTAAGACAGACTGTCTACAAATGGAGAAAGTTTAGCACTACTAAGTGCTACTCACTACTGTTTTGCTACTCACCCTAGGCGTGGTCGTCCTGTAAAAATGACTGCAAGAGCACAGCGCAGAATGCTGCATGAGGTAAAGAAGAATCCCAGAGTGTCAGCTAAAGACCTACAGAAATCTCTGGCACATGCTAACATTTTTGTTGACACATCTACAATAAGGAAAACATTAAACAAGAATGGAGTACATGGGAGGACACCACGGAGGAAGCCATTGCTGTCCAAAAAGAATATTGCAGCACGTATGAAGTTTGCAAAAGAGCACCTGGATGTTCCACAGCACTACTGGCAAAATATACTGTGGACAGATGAAACCAAGATTGAGTTGTTTGGGAAGAACACACAACACTGTGTGGAGAAAAAAAGGCACAGCACACCAACATCAAAACCTCATCCCCACTGTAAAACATGGCGGAGGGAGCATCATGGTTTGGGGCTGCTATGCTGCCTCAGGGCCTGGACGGATTGTTGTCATTGATGGGAAAATGAATTCCAGAGTTTATCAAGACATTTTGCAGGAAAACGTACGACCATCTGTCCGCCAACTGAAGCTCCGCAGAGGATGGGTGATGCAACAGGACAATGACCCAAAGCATACAAGTAATTCAAGAAAACAATGGCTGCAACAGCACAGAATACGCCTTCTGGAGTGGCCCAGTCAGAGTCCTGACCTCAACCCGATTGAAATGCTGTGGCATGACCTTAAGAGAGCGATTCACACCAGACATCCCAAGAATATTGCTACACTGAAACAGTTTTGTGAAGAGGAGTGGTCCAAAAGTACTCCAGATCGTTGTGCAGGTCTGATCTGCAACTACAGGAAACGTTTGGTTGAGGTTATTGCTGCCAAAGGAGGGTCAACCAGTTATTAAGTCCAAAGGTTCACATACTTTTTCCTCCCTGCACTGTGAATGTTTACATGTTATGTGCAATTAAACAATGGCAACATCTAATGTTTCTGTAGTATTATGTTCACCAGACTGTGTTCTTCTATTGTTGTGACTTAGATGACGTTCAGAGCACATTTTATGCCCAATTCATGCAAAACTCCACGTAATCCCAAGAGGTTCACATACTTTTTCTTGCAACTGTATTTGTGTTTGAATGCACTGATAATTATTTATTTTTTTCTTTTTTTATTAGTTTCAAGTCGTATAGGAACAATTCAATCCAATAGACTTCACAATAAAACACAGTATGGTCAGTGAGCATTGTGCACATACCTTTTCAAGATTTGTCATTAGATCCTACACATAGAAGTCACTAGTTAATATCAATAGAACGTGATTGTAGAAGATAGAATCATCATGTCAGAAATAATAGAACCCGTTATGCCCCATGACTGTTAGCAGAGGCTAGTAATTTATAGGTAGAATAACTTGTCAGTTTATAGGTAGAAGACAACTAAGGGGATCGGGTAAGGCAAGGCAAGAAAAATCTTTCCGGCACAGGAGACGAGAAAGAAAAAAAAATATTTGGGAAGGGGTCAGGGGAGGAGGAAAAGAAGGGGTGTGTGTGCAACTCAAGTAGAGCTGAACATAAATTTCTAGATTGGTCTCTAACAGCACTGATAATCAGATGTGACAATGTGTTTATAGCATTTCAGTGACATCTAGCAAAGTTAAATGTAACAAAAATGCACCCTCCAGCATTTGAATGTTGGTAAATTTCAAAATCCAATGTTTCACCTGGGACCAGAAGTCTTTGAGGCCTTCACAGGACTAAAAGACGTGGAGCATGGAGCTTTTCTCTTTCTGACATCTTCACACAATGGGGAGCTCTGCAGAAACAATTTATGTAGGGTTTTGGGGACCCTATACCATCCAGTTAAAGTTTTGCAGCCTGTCTCTTGGATCTTAGAAGAGATGGAGGTGTTATGGTTCATTTGTATAATCCTGTCTTTTTGCTGTTCTGTAAAGGTAGTGCCAATATCATGTTCCCATATTGCAAGGTACTCTGGAGGTGAAGGGTGTGATGGGTAAGACAACATAAGGACTGGGATAGGGCATTGTGGTATTGCCCCTTCAGAGAGGCAGAAGTATTCGAATAACATGGAGGCGGGTAGGGAGATTATTATTCCGCAGTGGTGGGTTATGAAGTGGTGGTGTTGCATTACCTTCTACAGTGGTAGAGGAGGCTCAAACATAGCTTGGATTTCAAATAGTGAACACCAATGGCCCCCCCATCGCACAAGCGATATAACCATTGATCTTTAACAGTAGAGAGGAGAGTTCTGTCTTCCAATAAAGTTCCCCTGGGCAGTAAGGGTTGAAGTTGAGTACAAAAACAGTATAGAAGGGTGTATTTGGAGACTGTCTCAATGCCCATAGCCAAAAAGAACTTATATACAGATTAGAAAATGCATATGGTGAGGATTTTTTAAGGCACACAAATGAACAAAAGAAAAAAGTTAAAATCCATACAACTTTATTGTTAAGAGTAAAATATTCACACTACTCCTATAAAATAGAATATATCTCTAATATAAGTAACATAGACATAGTTAAGTAGTGCTGAAAGTACTGAACACGGTATATTGAAGATTTTTCGATTCTCCCAAATCGGGATAAACTGTAACATATATTTCAGCGGTCACTAAATGGCGGACCGTGGTCTGCGAACGGTCCCAGCAGCGCTGCCGCCCAGACCGCCAGCCCGCAATGACAGATCTGCCGATGAGCAGGGAGGTCATCATGGCAACATGACATCACGTGTGCGCCCCTTTCAGCTCACTGTCTCTCCGGCTCCCTCTCCCTGCCTGTACACAAGTGTCCAGCAAGGATCCGACATACCTCCTGGTTGCCCTCAAGGTAGGGTGTAGTCTTACAGGGGCACTTTGATGAGCACATTCAATGTTAAGGGGCACTCTGATGGGCACAACATAGAATATGCCCATCAGAGAGCCCCTTAATATAAATGTGCCCATCAGAGTGCCCCTTATTTTATATTAAGGGGCACTCTGATGGGCACATTTAATGTTAAAGTGCACTCTTATGGGCACAACATAGAATGTTCCCATCAGAGTGCCCCTTAATATAAATGTGCCCATCAGAGTGCCCCTTAATATAAATGTGCCCATCAGAGTGCCCCTTAATATAAATGTGCCCATCAGAGTGCCCCTTAATATAAATGTGCCCATCAGAGTGCTCCTTAACATAAAATGTGCCTATCAGCATGCCCCTTATTTTATGTTAAGGGGCACTCTGATGGACACATTTTATGTTAAGGGACACTCTGATGGACACATTTTATGTTAAGGGACACTCTGATGGGCACATTTTATGTTAAGCACTCTGATGGGCACATTGTATGTTAAGGGGGCACAAATGGGCATGTACTGTGGAAAGAGGCACTCTGATGGGGAATATGATGTAAAGGGGCACTCTGATGGGGAAATATGATAGAAAGGGGTACTTTAAGAGTAAGGGAGCACTCTTGACGGGAATACCTGATGTAAGGTGTCAATGTCGGTTACATTCAATTGTCAACAGAACAATATGACCAATAGCTATGCATTAAAAACTACAAATATCAGTGCATTCCATGGAATAAAAAATCAACTGAAATAAAATAAACAACCTGATCAAATATTTAAAAATATATATTTTTGGGAAGGTGTGGTTTATTTTATTTCATTTATTTAATTATATTTTTTTTACATTTTTTTGTTTCTATTTTGCAGTGTCCTATGGGATCTCTGCATATGTATGGTTGCTGGGTTCCTCCCTGCTGCCTCCTTAGGAGGTTACTCTGTGGAATGCAAGAATTTGTGTGGTTTTCAATGTATAAATACTTTGTTCAGTACTTACAGCATTGCTTAACTGTTACATATGACATATGTTCTATTTTGTGGCCATACTGTGAATTTTTAGCTGTTAACAAATTAAAAAGTGGTATGAATTATAACGGTTTTTCTTCTGTTCAGTTGTTTGCCCTAAAAAATCCCCTCCATCCGCATTTTCTAATCTGTATCTGGGTACAAAAACAAAGGTGGTCCACCCAACATTTTATGGCAATGGATGGTAGCAGGTTGAAAGCTTTGTTTTTTTTATATCTTTTGGGTACAGTAGTCAAACAATATCTGCACTTGCATTTCCAAAGCCTTCCGCTCACAGGGGCTATTACAGAGGGAAAGATCTCGTTTTTATGTGTCGGATTTTCAATTATGTTCTAGAAAATGCAGCAGGAAGAGTGGCAGTGGGTGTCAGAGGCAGCGAGTCTGAGGAGAATATTGCATTGCTAGATCTCACACAGAAAATATTTTACCTCTCAACTGTATCCCAGACAATTGTGGATTATCAACCAAATCAATAATAGATCTATCTGGGACAGTAAAGGGCATGTTTCACCCATTTTTAGGGTGGAGTATGCAACATGTTCCCAATGCTGCAGTTGCTGCCCTGCCCGAAACCTTGACATACATCCCATATGGCCAAGCGGATATACTGGCAGGTCCGCAGGAGACCTGCAGGGCACCAGTGATCTGCTGAATGCTGGTACAATGCTTTACTGGCTCCTACAACCAAAAATAATAAATTCACATTTTTTACCTGCAAAAAATGTGCATTTATTATTTTTGTTCAGAAGGTGAACTTAACCTTTAATCTCATTAGATTGATTTTAGAGGTAAAGAATTGATAAATAAATTAGGAGAAATTTCTCCAAAAATAATATCTGTGACCAATGTCTTGATCCATTCTTAATGGTTAAAAACTCTTTCTAGAAAGTGAGTAAACTTAGATTAGTTTAGGGTCCTGGTGATTACCACTGAGTAAGGTCAGATTTGTCTACAGTATTATATAATGTGGTCAGCAGGTATAGACCGTAAAATCCCCATAATAGCTTTGCTTTTGCTAATACCTAAAAAAAAGAAAAAATTTGATTTAGAGACTAGTCTTGTCTGGTTACGTGACTTTTATATTTTCCTAAATGTATGAGCTGCTGTTTGCTTGTGTACATATCAGTAATATAATGAGTTTGGATAAGCAAATAATAATGTGTGGTTCACTGTAATTGCAGATCTGGGAGATTATTGTAAACTAGATTATAAGCTCGAAAGAGCAAGGTCCTCGAACCCCTCGTGTATTGTTTTGTTACTGTATTGTCTCATGTACTGTCCCCCACTATAATGTACAGCGCCGAGCAAACCTTTTGGCACTATATAAACACTTTATAATAATAATTTTTATGAACTTGTAACAGTTATTAAAGCAAGTGTGTCACCTATATGGTGCATGTAGCTCTTTTGTAAACTAATAGTTTGTCCTTTTATACTGAAAGTGTTTATAACTGCAAAATTGCCCCCCACACACATTAGTCTCAACAAGGATTTTTTGGGGGGCGAAGTCCAATGAGATTTGAAAATTATATTCACCTGGCTAAAAAAACATTTGTATCTATTGTGAATTTATGCAAAACAATACATGACAACACATTGACAGCTAATTGGCTACATATCAGATCTACATTTTAATTTAAAACTAATTCTATGTGAAAAACCATAAATCAGTTGGCTGCATATCAAATCTCCACTTTAATTTAAACCTGGATTAAAGAGAATGTATACTGGTTTCATATATATTTTCTTTATTATGATCAGTACAAAAATATTAATTTCCCATGTTTTTTTCTGTCTTATTTTGCCACTTTGCTATAAAACCTGTGATTCACAAAGCTCAGTAGCTCAAGCGACTTATCCATTACTGGGACTTGGTTTGAGTGCTGGGGTATGTTTGTATTTTTCAGTGTACTGCTTACTTGTGCTAGTTAAAAATTGATCTTACTTTGTTGCTTTGTTGAATTTGATGTAGATAGATAGGGCTTGAGTCAGGGCCTCCAGTATTTTGCTGTACCTGTGAGGTGGACAGGGCTACCTCCAATGAAAGCATTCTCTTAATTTATTCAATAATTTATAATTCCCAAGTTTTAAGCTCAGATATTTCAGCGTTAGGGACCAAACATTGCAGATGTGCCTTTATGCAGCACATCTTCATATGTATTTTCAGATGTATGCAAAAACCTGTTGCTAGGGATGTTTTAGTGTTCATGCCTTGTTGGACAGCTGACTGCTCTGTTGTCTACTCTTTAATTAACCCACAGCGCTCTTGGAATCCTTTGCCATGTGTAAAATTGCAGACCAAAGGTTGTAAATATATAGAAAAACTAAACAATTAGTGAAAGTGACCCAAATTAGTTAAAGTTTATCTTTTAAATAAGACACATAATTTTAACTTTAAATAGGACCCATAATATGCTTAAACAAAACCTATAAGCTATCACCTCCTGCCACACTTAATGTATATTTAAATTAAAAGAGGTGCAGAAATACTATCCTGAAGAACCCTCATCTCCAATCTCTCTGCAGGAAATTCACATTACTAAATGCCAAAGCATGTGTCCTTTTAACTTGATGAGAGGGGCTTAGTGGCCGATGTTCAAGCCAATCTGTGCAATCAGTAGCCTTGCTGAACTCAAGTTCTTTGGCCATGATGTGATCAGTGACTCATAGTTATATGACTGACTCCTCTGTTGTCACCTATATATTTAATTTAGCCAAAGAGTCAAAGAGATCCTTAAAGTAGAATACCGGGCTAAATCTATCTAGTGTTAAAAATGCTCCCTCCCCCCTCCTAACATTTATGCTTACTAACCTGGGTAAGAAAAAACTGTAAATACTTATCTATTTTCATTCTGGTCACATAATCCAGCTCCCCTGTGACAGTCAGTAGCGGCTGTAGGGGAGAGGAGGGTGTGCCGACAAAGAATGGTCCATACATGCCTATGAGGAGTGGCATCGGTTCACGTGACTGGACCGGAGTTGATAAATATAGATATGCTGTATAACCTGAGGAAGAAAGATGTACAGTATATGCTTATGTGTTAGATGGGGGAGAGAAGCATTTTTAAGACTAGTTAGGTTTAGCTTAGAATTCTACTTTAACACAGTATAGGTCCACTTTCTCTTGCCGCCATGATGGTCATGTGGTCCTACTTGGAGAGATATATGTAGAGCAGTAGGCACTAATGTTGCTCTATGGTGGCCAATACGAGGACAGTATTCATTAGAGGTGAGGACATGCGGCTTCTAGAGTATGACAGACAGTCTTGCTGGTTTTATGTGGCGTAGCTATGGAGGGTAATGACGATTTACCATGTTATGCATGTTACTCTTTTTAACATTATTGTAAATAAAATGTATGAGTTTTAGGTAACTGTGTTGTTCCTTGGTACCAGTAAAGTCCCTTCTTTTTTCCCTGTTGGGATAAGGTTCTTTTGGATATTGGATTTTGGAATGTGGTACTAATTTGGCCGCAAAAATCTTTGCAAATTGTTACTTAACATATTGACAGAATTAGGAAACATAAACTATCTAATATGTCCCCTTAAAAAGTCCCACTGCAGTTTTAAAGAAACAACAAACCTCTATTTGAAAATAATTATTTTTGTGGGGTCCCTATGTTTCTAATTGTTAACAAAATGCAGACAACCTCCATGTTATTATGTGACTCCTTCTTCCTCTGGATATCACTGCAGACAGTTAAAAAAAAAATGAGCCATACAAAAATAGACGAAACTTGATAACCCTTGGTTCCCTTCTTTTCAGCCACTAGCTGGTGCCATGCATATTGCAAGTGTATTATCTGCAGCACTAAAAAAAATATACTAACTTTTGTCACTGCCATAATTCTCTTTATTCATCTCCCAGTAGAGCAGCTGTGACTAATATGCCCACGTTCAGTTTTTGGGGTTGTCAAATTTGCCAGGGGAGCACACTTGCATATTGAAGACTGAAGCAGTTATATAAAAATGTATACAAATGATTAATACGGTATATTTACAAACATAGCACAGACATGCAGATGTATACAGTATGCTGAGTTCTTCTTTTTCATCACATCTATAAAGGGTGTGTGCCGTTCTGGGCAAGCAAAAGGTAATACTCTTGCAGACTTTTCATGCACAATTGGCAGTGTATTGTGCTCCTGAGAAACCTTCTTTGATGACATCATCATTTTACCGGAGTTCAGTTTATTAATTGTACGTGATCATGTGAGAATATTATTACATGAACCACTAGACTGATAAATGAAACTTGGTATAGAAGTGGTGCTATTTCCAATGGATACCAACCAACCTTTCTATGTTTCCTTTGAACGACTGAACTTTAGTCTGAACGTCATTTCCCTTTTCGCTCCAGTTGTCCTTGTTTTAGTTTTCATTAATCAGTAATTACAAGCAAAAGACAAATGATTTTTACTCATATCTTGTTTTTTTCCCCCTCTTGCTCTTTAGAATGGTACTGATGATTCTGCAGCAGACAGACAGCGCAAACCTTCAGATCGTTTCAAAAACCCTGTTGTAATCAACAAAGATTTAGCTGTCAGGAAAATTGAACTGGAATCTTATAGTCAGTGGGTTGAAACCTGGCCAGGTATTGGATGTTTTTTATTGTTATCTGTTGTGCAACAATGTATTGGGATGTCTTTGGATTAATATTGTTAGCAATATATACTGTATATAGCTGTGATGTATAGAAGTTATGAATACATGAAGTATATGAGGTTGCTAATACAAAGCTGGCATTCCATTTGATTCTGTCTCACTGCTGAAAGTTTCTGGCCAACACACCAACTCTTCAGGTTATATCATGTATTTGATTATGCAGTGCCCAGAGCCATGTCTACCATCTACAAGGCAACTTTAGCAGGAGCGTAGGGCCTGGTGGATGTTCAGGAGACCCAGTTTCAACCATCACATTCCTGCAGTAAAATAGGCAGATAGCATAGTCCGTCAAAGCTGTGTACCAGCCTTATATTTTACGTAGGTAGAGTGCTCTTTTAGACAGTTGGTGACTGATAGGGAGAGGGGATGCCAGTACAGACAGTGCAAATGGGACAGAACTTCTGTGACTATGGCAGTCCTAATCTATATCTGTCGAAGGGGTTGTGGGGGGGTTAAAGCAGCTACCTTCTTGAAGGCCCCATTCTGCCTTAAATCATCTTGGGCCCTGTCTCATCTTTCTCATCTGTTGCACCTAGAAAGGGAAAAACCCAATAACAACTATGTAGTGTTAGGCCCCTTTTACATGACTGATCGGCTCCATCTATCAATGTTCCAGGCGGACCCAATCAAATTCTCCATTCTCCTCTATGGAGCGGTCACAGCAGACACAACCCACTCTCCTCTATGGGCAGTTAGATGTAAATGGACCGCCTGTCCATTTACACTAGCCGATGTCCAGTCCAGTCCGCTAAAAACAGATGGATGGGGATCCGTTTCCCTTCTATCGAATCGGATGGCAGTCGAATGTAAACGGACAGGCGGTCTGTTTACATCTAACCACCCACAGAGGAGAGTGGGCTGTGTTTGTGTCTGCTCTGCATATTTGGAGCAGACACGGACCAGCCATCTGTCTGCTTAGCGGGGATCAGTGGACAAATCCCCCACTGAGAAAGTGGACTCTTGGCACAGCCTGCCCCAGTCTTGAAGGAGATTAAGGGTCAGCTTGACTAGATACAAATTGAATGGATAGTTTAGGCAGATCCAGCTTTGTAAAGTGAGCACCTGTCTGAAGGAATATAAACTGAAGGCCCTTGCTCTACAAAGTTTTGGTACATCTTAAAATTGTACACATATTGTACAATCAGATTATAGCTTGTGTCACCAGTTTAATAGAGGTCTATAATCTGTCAAATAGATTCTCTTCCATCTTTTTGCTACTATCTTCTCTAATTTGCATTGGGTTTAAATTGTCCAAACTACAGCAAAGTTAATTTAGACGTTTTGCCCATTGAAGTGTGTGTGTGTGTTTTGTTTTTGTCCTGTAACCAGATGCTTTGAGTTACAGCACTTTGCTTTTCATCATTGCTTTATATTGCAGAAGCCCATCAGCCTCGTAGCTTTGCGCTTTGTGTTTTGTCTATCACTCCCATTCTCAACTCAGAATATAACAGACTTTCTCTCTCTTTTGTTTATTTATTTTTAAGAGATGAAAAGACAGAGATCAATGCATGAAGACACAAAAAGAGGGAATGAAGGAGCAGTGATAACTGAGACCCAGAAGAAGCCCTCAGAAGATGAAGTGCTAAATGTATTTTACTCCCTCCTCCTTCTGTCCTGTTTTATGATTGCTGATAATTCTCAACTGCATGGGAAAATTGCGCTTTCATTTGTTAAAAATGAGATGTTAGAATTTTTTATTTCTTTCTGGAGATGTCAATCTCTGGTGCATTCAACTCTCTGTAAGAGGGGCACACTTGCTGAATTAGTCTGCACCAAGGTGATAATAGTGAGATAAAGAAAAAATGAATTTCCCCCATTCACAATCCCCCCCCCGCCTTTTTTTAAGGTGTTGCTATTGGGGACACCTCCCATCCAGAGATGCCGGTATTGATTTTAATTATTACAATATGAGATACTGCAGTGCTGCAGTTAGAGGGACATGTCACAGGAGACCTGCTTGAATTTCCCAGCCAACCCATTTTGTTGGCTTGGGTTAATGGGTGTTCAACCTTTCCATTATCCAGATCAGCCGTGAATTACCAGCTGAATGATGTTTGCATTAATATAATATATATGGTAATTTCTTCACTTAATTAACAGGGAGGTTCAGCTCAGTAGGAGTATGGGCTGATCATGTGTAAAATTGATTTGTGAGGGAAATATTTAATAGACCGCGGGCAGAAAGCAGCGTTTGATGGACAGCTGTGTGGGAACGGATAGAGGGAGAACACACTGGAACTTGTGTATTTCCCAGCATGCACAGCCCAAGTTTGACCGTAGCCATTCACTTTTGGATAATTTGACAAATTACGTTTTTTGTCTTCATATATTAAGAGATTGTTTCAGACCCTGTACTGTCACTTGACATTCATTCATTCATAAGACACTCACATTCATTCCCTCTTTGGATTATAATACCTTAAATCTTATTTAGCAAAAGTGGTAGTATTTAGCGTATTGAAATATAGAAAAAAAGAAAAATATTTTGACGCTGTGCCCTAAACCATCAGTAAATTGATAAGGTTTATTTTGTAACATACCACTAAAAACAAAAATAGATCCAACTTGCTCTTTTAATTGAATATGTTAACTATTATTATGTGACACTTTACATAAAGTTCATTACTATATTAATTTGATATATACTGTATATCGTATCCACATTTTATATTTTACTGGATGCCTCTTTGGATTCCGAAAAATTCAACCAAAAAATGGAAAAACTAAAATGTTAAACTGATGACTTTTTATCAGCAAATCATATTTGTCTCCTAAAACTGGAAATGTTAAAGAAAATCAAGATTAATGCTCAGAACCTTCAATTTGATGTGTGTTTATTTTAGGCCAAAAAGGGACAATTCCAGCTTTCTCATGCAGTTGCTTAGCTTGTGAATAACCTAGCTAGCTATAGTTACATTAATGAAAACCCATATATGTTTACTGTCATCTGTCTTTAGCTGTTGGGAAGTGACCTCTTTTCCAGCACTTATTGTTGTCAGAAACAAACAAAACATTTCCCAGCACTCATCCTATTGTTGTAGGGAAATAACACTTGGACAGGTAAAAATTGACCTCTCCCATTCACGGATATTGGTCCGTTTGGTTAGCGTCACCAGCAGTTTCAGCCTAGCACAGTATTGGTCATACGTTCCTGTCAAAAACTACAAAGAATTTTAAATGTAAGCAAATATTTGTGATTATGTGGCAGCGTAATAGAATACCAGTGCAATTACATAATTAAATATACAGTCTTTTCTAGTCATCTGATATTCAGAGTGGAATTTTCAATATATTTTCATGTATCTTATAATTTGCTTAAAGCCATAATAAACCCAAAAGCAAACTTTTATTATAGTGAAGCTTACCAGTTCTTGGATGTGATGGCTGCATTAGTCTTCTTTTTAAGGCTTTCTTTCCTTTATTTTCACCTAATGATCTAGCCAGTAAGTCTGTTGTTTTTTTTCCTGTCTAACCACAGGGAGTCTTTCCTGGGATTATCAAAAAAAAGTGCTTCACCTTTGGCTGTGACATTACATAAGGCGCAGCCACCTCTTGACATCAATATATTTTGCCCTTTGCTGCTGCACGTCAGCCGAGAAGTCAGGGTAGAATGATAGATCCCATCCTCTCCCTTGGTGCAGTCCAGGAAGAGGATGGTATCTCGATTCTTATAGTGGAGCAGTTTCAAAATAAATAATGGGCGCATGGCTTTCTGTTCCCCCCTTCCCCCCTCCTCTCCATACGAAGACAGTATAGGTAACGATGCTCCGGTGCTCTCCTGTACCTCTCTCCAGTCATCCCCAGGAGGGACAGATTTGCTGACCTCCACAGAGTCCTGCATTGGGGGCTGAAGTGTGAGCAGTGTCCTTTCCTGGGTTGCAGGCAAACTGCTCCCGTTTCCTGGCTGCCTCCCTGCTGCTTTCCCTCGGTGCTTGCTGAGGCAGGGAAACAGAATGAACTGTTCTGCAGAAGTAGCAGTTAGAGGGTGAAGACAAACCATTTACCATTGACAGGGGTGCTTACAATGATCAGCTTGTATATTATAATATGAAACCGTTATCCCAAAAGGATCAAAACTTGCTGAAACTGCTTAAAAGGGTTATTTGGAGTTTGGCTTTAGTGTATCTAAATGCCAATCTGCTGTCCAAAGGTGCCCCTGAGCTCCTTCATCCAGAGTAGAGGCACCCTAATACAGGAGGTGTGTTACTGGCCCAATCACCAAGTGAAAATGGGGAAAAAGGAAATCTTATGCAGCCACTACATCTAATGATTGGTAAGCTGCAATATATTACATTTTTGGGGAGCTCAATAGCATTTTAACTGTGCCATGGACTCTAATTATTAAAATCATCAAATTAAAAAACATAATGGGGTGAGTTTATTAAAGGAGTATAGGCTCTTCAGTTAGCAAAAGGGATTTTCAATTTGCAAAATAATTTTCAATTGACTTAATAAAATGATGAATGGTGTGAACTAACTTTAATCATCCAATCATGTGCAAGCAAACATCCTGCTCAATTAAAAAAAATTTTTGCCTTATTGGGCATTCTTTGTAAAGGTAAATTTCAACACCTTCACCATGCTATGTAAAAATTCCTATGCAATGTGAAAACTCACTTTGCAAAGTAAACGTGCTTTGCTCCTTTAGTAATTCAACCCCAGTGTATTTATTACAATAAAAATAATGCAGCTTATAAATTCATCAGAGAATTGTGAGCCACTGATGACTTTCTCAATAAATATGAACAGCAATGGTTTTGTTCTGTAACCCTTTACCAATGAGACTACAGTAGCAGTTGATTGGTTGCTGAGCACTTCTCACTTTGTTTGCCTAAAACCCATCTACATATCATTTAAACCTGCCTGTACAATCTGTCTCCAGTCTGCTTTAGATTTGCCACCAATTATGGCTACCTTGGCCCTTGAGTAGTATTAACAACAAAAAATTACGTATTACACCCTTCCAATTCTTAGATATGGCGGCTGTAATTGTTTTTTAAGCTTTTTCCTTATATTCATATACGGATCTGACCAATAAATCTGTTTATTTTTCAATTTATTCAAACGGACCAAGCTGTCCAGCAAAAGTAGAAGTTGGAATGTTGCAGCACACCATTTCACAATGACGGGTGTTTACAATGATTAGATTTTTGCTTCATTTAATAAAAACTTTTACCCCAAAAGGAAACAGAGCTGTTGCTGTAACTTCCTAAAAAGTGTTTGCTGGTGTTTGGCCTAATTTGTTAGTCAAGTCTATCTAAATCCACTAATGCATCTAAAGCTGGCCTTAGATGATTCTTTTTTTTTTGTTTTGTTTTGTTCAGCCAACAAGCCCCTTTGACAAAAGTCTAAAGAGATTTAGTAATAAATCTAACGATTAACTTCTATTGAACAGGCACAGCCACACGTGGATCAACATTATGCAGGTTCCTACTGAACTGGCCAAATTTCAATCCATCTATGGCCAGTCTAAACTACTCTCTCTCCAGATTAACAAGGCTGCTGACCAAGGGTGTCTCTGTTGCTCCTCCATCCAGAGACAAAACACCCCAAGAGGGGAAATGTGTTACTGGCCAAATCACCAGGGGAAAACAGAGGGGGAAAAAGCCTAAACAAAGGAAACTAATGCAGCCACCACATTTAAGTATTGATTGATAATACAGTATTACATTTTCGTTTTTGGGTTTAATACCACTTCAACAATGCAATCTATTTAGCTCCAGTTAGGTAGTTCCTGTTACTGCACAGTTGTTGGAAAATCTAAGAGATTGTAATATGTGTGTCCAGCGTTACTGGATAAGCCCAGATTGCTTTATTATACTGCTTTTACTCTTTTGAAAATTACTCTTTCATTGCTTATCATATAAATGGGAGAAGGTTATATATGGAAGAGATGCGTTATCGCTGAAGTACAAATTCTCTGCATGTGTTTGCACAGTGACTGCTTTTACAGGCGTTTGAGGTTTTTTTTTTTCTTTGCCCCTAAACTCCCCTCCATGTTAACCCTTTGTGTCCAAGCACATTATAGGCATTTACAGGAATTTAGAGGCAAGGCCATTTACAGGCACACAAAAACAAAATAACACTTATGCACTAAGGAGAGGAGCATTTTGTCAGAAAAGCCGCCTGATGCAGCTAAATGCATCTAAATGTGAGTTAACCCTAGGTGCTTTTAGCGCTTGAGCGTTTTTCATTTCAATGGCCAGGAAACATTATTTTGGCCAATGACATGAATAAATTCCCAAGCACTTGGCGCGCCAAAACTCATTTGAAAAGACACGGCTTAGGAACATTTTTGCAGGTGGTGTTCTCCTGCTAGGAGAAAAGCATTTAGAAGAGCCCCAGTGTGCATAAGGCCTTAGTGTTAAAGGAGAAGTACAGCTAAAGCACTCCTGTGACACGTTTTCAGCTGAGAGCTGACTGAAGTCCACTGCTGGCCGACATCACTCAACCAGTCCAGGTTTGGGAAAGATACCAACTTCGAAGTCGGTATCCACCCCAGAGTCTGGAGCGGCACCTGGCTCAGGCTCTCCACGAAGTGCTGAGAGCCTGAGCCAGCTGCTGCCCCCCCCCTTCACAGCCCAACACTCCAGTAACCGCTGGGGAGGCTGAGCAGACAACGGTGACTGACCGCTCCGCTCTCTGCTCAGAGTGGCTTTGAGAACTCAGCGATCAGCACTCATGTGATTGCTGAGTTCTCACCCTCAGAGCCGACAGGGAACAGATGCAGCATCAGAATGATGCTGCAACCACCTAGGTAAGTATAAATAGGGGGGGAGCCCTTCTTCTCTTTTAAGCTGGCCATGGATGGGTAGAATTTCGAACAAACATTCTTGGGAAGAGAAGGTTCTAAGAAAGTTTGTTCTCTTTTCAATGATTAGTGGGTCACATCGATAAGGAGCCGGAGGGAAAGTTTTTCTTGAACAAAAGAATTTCTAACCGTGTATGTGGTTTTCTTTTGAAAAATTCAATTCATTTCAAAATGAAATTTTAAAAGCAAATAAATGCTTTCGAACAACAAAAAAAGTTCTGAGAATTTTGGTACAAATTTTCCTAAGAAATTTCCTTTAAAATTCTATCCATCTATGAAAAGCTTTAGTTACACTAAAGGACAAACATGGCTGCCATTCGTTGTAGTCAGGTGTTAAAATGATGTTTGTTATGTTGGTGAACCAGTGTTGTGTTCGTTTTTCTTTCTGTATCAGGCATGTGTCCCAGCCAACCATTGTCCCTCCTTTATCAGATTTCCTAATAGGCCTGTCCCAGCAGTTCAGGTTGGTAATGTTAAACATGACGGAACAGTCAGCAGTGCTTTGTGAAACTGCCGTCTTAGTGATGGATAACACTTTGCGGTATTTAGCACTTCTGTTCTAGCCAGCTGTGTGCGTAAACAAGATTATATTCTACAGTGCGCAGTCCTTGTGAGCTTCATCTCTCTTCCTCTCTCCTTGCTTAAAATATAGAGTAGCAGCATTATTGCACTTTGCTGGTGGGCAATAAATTGGGGGATATTTTAACTATAAGTCACACGGTGTATAATTTTCAGCTTAAGGGCTCAATCCCAGCAGAAGTATTGTCATGAATGTTGCTGCTTTTTTTAAAGCTACCAACATGCATGGGCATGACAAAGTCCATTGTTCACAGTGGGTCCCATCAAAGTTTTGTTAAAGTGGATAGTAAAAGAATTTATTCATGTTACATTGATATTGGCTCCTTTACAAAGTCTTAACACAGTGCATCGGAAAATGCACGGTGGTATGTCTGCATGTTTTTCAAGCATATCAGTTGTGTACTAACCCTAAAGGGTCAGTCCACCCAAAACCAAATTTCTCCTCAACGCACAAGTGATGTTTTTTTTTTTCTCCCTGTAAACTCCCCTGCCACTAAACTCGTGAAACCGCCTATAGTGTGCATGGACTATAATGAAGGGGAGTTAAAATGGCAGCTCAAAACAGCTCAAATGGCTGTAGGAGCAGCTTCTTTGAGCTGCAGTGTGCATGAAGGGAACCTGTATGAACTGCTAGCTTTGAATGTGAAGCAAAATGCCCTAAACTTCATATACTTGGATTGATTCTAGATATGATGGGACATAATAGACCTAAAACAGCTATATGAGCAAACAACCTTTTCGATGTGTTAATATATGTGCTTGAATACTAAGTAGGGGAATATAAAATGTGGGGAAATACATTCACCACC